>NC_048902.1:19852649-19936016 GCF_011077185.1 Oxyura jamaicensis | reverse complement strand
TTTTTTTTTTTTTTTTTTTTTTTTTTTTTTTTTTTTTTGTCTCATTGCTGAAACCCTTCTCTCTTTCCTTCCACACTCGGTGTGTTTGGAAATCAGTTCGTCTTCATTACCCCGGGACTTCACTATCGTTTTGTTATCGCTGCAAGATTAGAAAATAAGTAGCTCCCCCAAAAGGGCTTCCTGGTGAACAAACTTTCCAGTCGGAGTAAAATGAAGTGTAGCCTGCCCATACTCCGCAGCCCATCACTTCTCATCGTTACCCCGTGACAGCAGCAGGGAAATCCAGGCTTGAAGCATCCTCCCTTCGGCTTTGGCAGGGGTCTGGAGGGGATGGATGGGTGCTATGGGGAGCTCTTCCAGAAACGAAATCCAGACCAACAAGTGGGAAACCACACTGATATTTCATCTCCAGAACGTCACATAAATGGTGGGTTGCTGCAATCCATCACTGTCCGTGTACAACAAACCCAACGATACACAGACCCAAGCAGAGATGCCATGGTCCTGCTGCCCCCAAATGTCATCACTCAGATTTTGGCTGAAGCCCACCCCTAAACCACTGGTCACGAAGGTGGCTCCATCTGCTGAAACACCAGGGAGAAGAAGCTCCAGCTGCTGAGCTGGAGGGGTCAGGGCATCTTTGTGATGTGCTGCATCCCCAGCAGCATCCCTGCATCTGCTCGGCCGTGCTGCATCTTTACCTGCTTTGGGCTGGGATTTCTCCACGTAAGTTCTTTCTTCAGCACTGACACAGCCTCCTGGCTGGGAGAGGAATGCTCTCCCATTCAGAGAAGTCAAAGATTCACTTGTCATAAGTTTAAAGGATCGCTTCTGTAAGCAATTTACTACAAATTACGTAATGACTTTATTACGCAGTTTTGTTAAAAAAATAAAAAAAAAAGAGGAGTACTTATGGGTCAAGGGGTTTAGCCCACAATTACTAATAAACAAGATAGATTCAAGTAATAACTGGCTTAAAACAAAAATTGCAAAAAAACGTCATTTAGGTGTCTCCTTGGTTCGGCTCCATGGTAAATCATCTCTGCAATTAGTGTGCAATGATTTGCAGGGTCAAACACCTCAAACGGCTTCTGAAAACGAGACCCGGGTCCCTGACTCCTGAAACCTGACAGAGAAATGCTCCCGGTGAATTCGGTGAGCCCTGATGGGGGTTACCCAAATCACACCCTGCCTCCTATCACCAAAAAACCACTGTGTGTCCTTGGGCTGGGGCAGCACCGACTGCCCCCTCCAGCAAGGCTGCAGCATGCCAGGAGGGACGCGGGAAGGGTTTTGGGTGGTTTTGGTGGGGTTTGGGCAGGAGCCAGACCCACTGCCCTGGGGAGCCAAGGAAGTCACCTAACGAAGCGCCGTGACCTGTCCCTGTCCCTCATTGTCCCCTGGGGACAGCCCCGCTGTCAACACCCAGCGGTGCTGGGACAGGAAAGACCTCGTGGAGCTGCGTGGCTGGAAAAATCATCTCGGACAGCTTGTGCAATTAATGGTCCCATTCCCAGCTGGAGACAATGAGGAACCTCTGTGTGCCAGGAGCGGCGGGCAGGCCTCATTCAGCAAACCCGGTCACACTCGTCACCCTCACTTCGAGCTGTATCAACAAGCCTGCCGGCCTAATGAGCCGAGCTTCGGCAGAAAATGACCTCATGGGGGACAGGGCCCGGCTGTGAATTTGCTCTTTGTTGGATCAGCTCCTCACCATGGCTCAGAGCGCGGCTGCGCCGTCCCTCACGGCTGCGCACACGAGGTGCTTTGTGTCCCCAACCAGCTGGCTCCAGCAGAGGGTTTAAGCTGCTGGGCACCTCTGGTAAAACAGCTTATCCAGCCAGATGGGGGGGAAAAATATTTCCCACCTGCATGGAAATGTGTGGGATGTGCACAGCTCTTTGTTTTCAAGCTAATGATTAATTTATCAGTTCTCAGTTTTTTCTAAGCGTGATGGGGTAATTAGCGGGGCTCTTTCCTACCAAACCCTGGTGACATTTCTTGATACTTCTACCAAGAGTTACCAAGAGAAGGCACTGAAAAAATATTAAACAATAAGGAGGAAGGTCCTTAAGTATTTCTAAAAGTCCATTCCTTTTTTTTTTTCCACACTGCTTATCAAACCATGAGCATCTCCCCAAAGAACTACTGGCCTCCAAACGGAGAAGAGGAGCCCCAAGACATCACAGCTCTTGCCTGGATTGGAGATCAGGCTGGATTTAAGTCACAGCTGATTAAAAGTAAACCACTATTTCTTAAGATGGGTTAATACAAGCTGTCTCCATAGGGGAATAAAGGATCCTCTTGGTCTCAGTTACACTGATACTCCTCATCCTCGCTCTGCAGCCTCCCCACAGGCTTCTGCTTGGAAGCCCCGAGACATTTAGCTCTGTGGCATGACAGGAGCCGTGTCCCTTGGGAACTCGTGGTTCAACAAAAGTTCATCACAACAGCCAAGTCTCCACGTAACATGCGCTTTGAGCAATTAGCATCTGAGACAATTGAGCTGGCTTGGAAGTGTCCGACTGGCAAACAAAGCCCGCGATTTGTTTGTGCTTTGTGTCCACGGGGCACTGGCACGTTTGTTGCCTTGCATTGCTGCACATGTGGCACGATGCATCTGGCAGCAGAAAACCCCTCGTCCCTCCTAGGTCACCCTTCACGCACCTCTTTTTGCCTCCTGCCTTCGTACCATTAAAGCCACCGTAAGCAATAAGGTTCCAGGCAAGGTTTCTCCTCACAGCCGCTCTCATAAACCCAGCACCTCCTCCCCGAGCTGCTCCTTATTATTTAGGGTTATTTAAGGTGATATTCCTACGTACGTACAGATTTGCTTAATACTGCTCCTACTGTTAAAATGCACATTTATGTATTTATCTTCCAGTAGAGCTCCAATAGACCTTCCAATATATTTCACAGACTGGGGCTGTTTATCCGAGCACCGAAATGGCCGTGCAGGATGCAAGGCACTGGCTGGTCCAGCACCCTGCCCTGAAAGCAGCCAGCACCAGGTGCTTGGGAGGAAGGTACAAAAACAATGGTGCAGACAGACACGGGTAACCCTCCCTCTTTCATCCAGCCCTCTAAAAAAGATTAGTTTATATCCAGCAACCCCAGATTAAATGTGCTTTAATGGTTTCCCTGGTCCTCTTTACTGACAGATCTCGGTATTCCTGCCACGGCATTTTCCGTTTCTATTTGGGAGTAATGACTCGGGGTCACACATAACAACTGGCTGCTTGATTTTTTGGGAAGCCTGGCAGTTTTGGTGCAAAGGACGGAAGAAATATTTGCTTGCAGGAGTCTGATGGGTGACGCTGTGGGCTCTAACCAAGATAAAAATAGGAACTGGTTACTTTCCAAAGGGAAAAATAAACTGCTAAGTTTCCACTGACTCGGAGTTGCAAAAATGCAGCTTGGATTCTGGAGCACTTGGTAAAATATTGTGGTTTAGGTTTGGTAAATAGTGGAGAGCATTAGTTTAGAAATAGCAGCGTAAATACACAGCTTAATGGGATGGTTTGCTTCAGGTTCTGTTTTTGGTTACAGACTCATCAACCTGCCTTAGTTTCCATGGGACTTGCCTCTCAGGTTTAGGGGCAGCCCGTGGAGCTACCAAGGAGCTACCAAGAAGGGGCTAAGCTGTGACTTCTGGACATCATCCTCACTGCAGACTGCGTCCAGCCCCAGGGATGGAAGCCCGACACCTCCACGAGAGCTGGGTTGTCGTGGGCTGGGAAGTCCCATCGGAGGAACTGTCCCTCCGTGGTGAGCTGGAGCCCTGAAGATCCAGCTGGAGAAGTCCTCGTGCTGGGGCAGGGCAACCAGCAACCAAAGAACTTCAGGATGGAGAGGGAGCGGCCTGGCACCTAAATCCTGGCACAGGCGGTGGCCAGCCAGAAGGGGCTGTTGGTGACCTTTTCCTGTCTCTCAGCCAGCAACCTGAGCAAGGAAACGGTCTGTAGGAGGATGCAAGGGGCATTAAGAGTCCATCTGAAGGAGCAGACTTTCAGGCATGTGAGACACAGGGGATCTCAAACCTAAGTATGACCTGCTATAGGAAACCAGGATTAGAGAGAAGCAGACAGAAATATTTCATCACAGAGTTGTTAGGGTTCAGGACAAGATCAGGACACAGCACTAGCAGCAGAGGACAGCGAAACACCAAGGCTTGGAGAACTCAGGACATGTAGAAATCCTTGGAAGAGCTGTCCTAACCTGATGAGTACCTCAGAGCAATACGGAAAGAGAGAGGGGCCCCACAAAGCACGGGTAGCCCCTGCTTTTGTCCTCTGTGTTGTAATGCAACGTGATGCTCTCAAACCCTTTCCAAGTGATGCCTCCCCCACCTCAGCACACACCTGAAGCAAGACCTGCAGGGCACTGGGCTGCTGGCAAGGGGTGAGCACGGCTGAGAGCAAGACGAGGCAGGGAATTATATCCATGGAGTAAGGATGTAAAAAAAGGCTGAAGCCAAGCCCGGGTGCGAGGCTCTCCATGGAGGCCACCACCACCACCACCTGCACCGTGGCCTCCGCTCCCCCAGCACGCGATGTGCCAGGCGCACGAACCCGCTGCTCCGCTGGCTCCAGCTCTGCTTTGCCACTAGATGGCACAGGCCATTGAGAAATGCTTTATTTTATCAATATTCAGCCTCATCCCCAGGCCCCAGAGCTAAGCCACAGCGCAGGGCCAGGTACCTGCAGTGCTTTTCCCTGCATGGTGCAGCGGGGATGGGGGATCGGTGTCCTTGCTCAGGGGGAAAATGGGTGGCTGGGGAGGCTGCCTGGTGCTGGGCACCTCTGCTGTGGCCCCATCCTGCTCTCTGACCTCCAGCACAGTCTGCTTTATTGCCAGCTACAGTAATGAAATGTTTCTGTACAGCTGCCAGACAATACACTCTGTTTCATATACTGCATAGGCCTTCTATTTTTTATTTTTTTTCATGGTGTAAAAAAAAATGAATTAACAGGTGAGTGCTAAGCTGGTTCATTCTTTTCTTCCCTATTAATTCCACAAATTCCACATTTTGCATGCATGAATTGAACCCAGAATTCAGCATTGGAGCCCTGCATGCCCAGCTCACACCTGAGTCAATACCTGTCAAGAGCAAAGGAGGCAGAACTAAAGTGCTTTGGCTCAGAATAGAACTGGATGTATACCCGATACCTATATAAAGTGGCCACAGGTGAGCCTATGCAATCGTATTTCTTTGCTATCACTCTGGATTTCTCTGCTCATGGCCCCTTTCCCCAGCTCCCCATCCTCGTGATCAAGTTTTACCAGCAGGAATGGTTTTGGAGAGAGAATTTCAAAGCCACATGGATTTGTGGAAAATTAATTTAAAAGCACATGCCTGAGCATTCGCATGTGTCCAAGTATCCATCCGAGCAGAGGTCGGGGCTGCTGCCAAGCACTATTTACTCCCCAAAACACTGCTCACAGCATGGCCTAAAAATGCAACACGCACCCAGGTCACCCCAGACACTCAGGGGACAATGATCATCAGAAGGGTGAAAAAGGGTTAAACTAGCTGTATAAATCAACAACCTGCTCATTGCCAGGCCGTGTGTGCACTTAATGGTTGTGGTCAAAGGCAGGATTTGTAGGGAGATGCAGGCAATGCAGGGCTGATGCTGTTTTCAGTACAGAAAAGCTGTTGAACACCACGTCTGAGCGTTGCCGATGCTGTAACCTTGACCCTTGTAAAGAGAGCAATGAGAAAAGCAGTTTTCTGCTCGGAGTAGAAAATAAGGAAAAGAAAAGAAAGATTTGCTGTTACAGCACTGGGCCTGGCAAATAGAAAAGGAGAAAATTAAACCCAGAAATGCTTCTGGGAAACTGAGTCTCTCACTTTTGAAAGTATAAATACACGCAGAAAGGAAGCTTCAGCAGCTTCCCTCCAGCAGGAAGGATTACAAACCCCTGACAAGCAGAGATGCCAAGTGCAGGGATCGGGCGAGCATCCCTGGCCACCTCCGAGGAGCCCATGGCCACAGGGCTGCTCCTTTGGAGGAGGTGATGGGTCCAGGGCCAAGCCTGTGCACCTGGTTCCTCTGTCCCTTCCAGCTCAGACCTTTCGTCTCCTCTCGCCCAGCTCCAATCCTGTTTTTGACCTCTGGACAGAAGGAGCTCTGTTGGCCTTGCAGAGATCTTTCTACTTGGTTGTCATCTCCTCTCCAGCAGCCCACCAATGTTCCAGCACTGGTCATAGCAGAGCATCTTCCCTGGTGCGCCCTGCCTCTTGCCTTTCCCTGCCTGAGCTAAGAGCATCCTTTGGATCCCGGCATGGATTCAAATGATCTTGTGTTAAATGCTGCTTTTATGCATATGTATCCATGAATTAGTTATGCATAGCATTTACGCATAACATTTCAACGAGCACAAGAACTGGATGATTTGAGATCGGTAAACAAACACCGAGTAATGTGAATTCCTAACAAATCTGCAATTCACCTCCATTTACCTCAATAAAACAAGTCAAAACGACACAGCTAACAAAATACGCTGTCCATCAGTGTTAGACTCAGAGTCATCAGAGACTGTATTTAGCAGAGGTGCTCCCCGAAGACAATTCATTCAATAATTCTGGTATGTGCTACAGATCCACGTACATTACAAATGGTTTTGGTGCTTTGTAAAGCAAAGACTTGTGCAAACAAGCCAGGCAGGCTCACTGTGATCCTCCAATTTCTACTTAGGGATAACAAAATATCACCCCAACTTCTGCACTGCACACACGGAGAGACAGACAGACAGGCTGCCTAACCAAGAGCCACCTCTGCAGGGTGCCCACGCAGCCCAGCAGAGGTCAGAGGGCTCTGCGAGCGGTGGCAAGCCACAAAAGGGAGGTTTTCAGGCACCTGAAGAATGGGGTTTTCAGATATTCTGGACCCATAACCAGAAATTCTTCCATGTTCAAAGTGCAAAGCCTCTAATATAAAATAGCTTGGATCAAATATGTTTCAGGTTACAGTCGGGTTTGGGGTTTGTTTTGCTTTTTAATAACCCTCCTGCCAATAACATCTAGCGCTCCATGAGAAATGTTTGTGACATTAATTGCAATAAAAAATAAATAAATAAAAAAAAAAAAAAAAAGCGAGCCAGCAGTCCAAACCAAAGTCTGCCTGGAAAGGCTTTAAAGGAGAAAATAAATAAAATGTTTCACAGGCTGCACCAATTCCTATTTGTGCCTCTGCGTGGAAAACTTGAAGCATGTCCCCAAGCACGCCAGGGTCCCTGCAGCGCTGGGCACAAGGCGCAGCGCCCGACGGCATCACCACCGTGCGTGATCGAAACCAGAATAAATCTACTCTTTTTTGCCTGGATGTCCAGGACAAAACCCAAGCAAACCAACAAGCTGGATGTCAAACCCAAAGCCATCCCTGGGCAAATGTTTCTGCTCCACGCAAAGGGCCAAGTGGGATGCAGCAGCGTGGGAAGTGCTGGAGGGGCCACCAGAATTTGGGGTCTCTCCTGCTAACCCAGTGGCTGGGACTGGGGATATCAGCCCTCGCTTTTCCCTTGTAACAGCATTTGCAAGGGTAAAAGCTCAATAAATATCAAATAAGTAAAAATATTCGCAGTGTAGGAGGTGTGTGATAGCGTAAAGAGCCCTTCGGATAATGGTGAATTCTTTTTCTGATGGTCAAAGCAGGTTTGAATTGCAAATATGTCTAGCAAAATGTAATCTCCACTCAGTACAAGAAAACAAATTCATTCACTTGCCATCGCAGCCATAAAACCTAACTAAGACATATTTTCATTTCAGGTAGCCAGGTTCGCTGGAGCCCAGCTAACAAACGGCTGGCACCGCAGAGGAACACAACGAGCTGCAGCTGCAGGCCCTGGTCTTCTGCAAGCTGCAGTGCCAGTGAAGTCCACGTGTGGGAAGGTTTCACAATTCAGCCCAGTGAAAATGCCCTACATAGGATACCCCACGTCCCTAATCACCATCAGAAGTCATGCAAACCTCTCCTGCTGCGCAGCTCTGGGGAGATTTTCAAGTTGCTTTGCTGCCGATTTGGCTGCGTGAGGCTTCATCTGGATTTGAGTGAATGTTTAGTTGTGCTTGCTCTTCATTTAAAGCCAAGGAAGTACTTAATCCTGACCAGGAGGAACTCAAAGACAAAGCAGGATGGGTTGGTGTTCTCCTAACAGCCAAGGCCGAGGTGACCTGCAGATCCCGACACTGCCGGCAGCAGCCCGTGCTGCAGACCTTGATTCAGATCCAAGCAAAACCGGGGCAATTCCTGGAGCATTAGCAGCACTCCCCATGCGCCAGTTTTCCAACACCTGTACCAGTCCTTACAGCCCAATAAAGTGCATTTCCTCAGCAGTCTTGGCAGGAGGCAAGCGGCTGCGGGCAGGCCTCGGGGTGCCTCTGCCCTGACCCTGGTCCCTGCTGGGGGCAGCGATGACGAGCTGAAGGCTCGAGGTGCCCAGCTCAGGGTGACCTGGCCACCGAGATCCCAGCAGTACTGGGAGGAGCTGGGTAAAGAAATTTCATCCTTCAACATGGAAGAGACATGAAAAAAAGTGGTGGTTTTTTTTTTTGTTTGTTTGTTTGTTTTTTGTTTTGCTTTGTTTTGTTTTTCTTCAGATCCTTCTGAATCAACAGAAGATACTTTAGGGGAAAGGGCCTCGTGTAGGGCTCGCTAGGAGCCAGGCATGGCACCCTGTCTGACAGCACTTCCCAAGATCGATACCGAGAAACCTTCTCCCAGATGGCCCTAAAGCCACTGCTTGCCTTTTCCATGGGGATTAGAAGTTCCATACCACCAGAAACTTGGAATCGCCGCTAGCAAGAAGGGCAAAGCCTTCATTAGGAATATGCTTGAGTCACAAATTAATTTCTGTTGTCAGAAGTGAATTTATCAGTAAATTACAGAAGCAATCATCAGACGGACAGCGTCGGGTTGCATCAGTTGGCAGCATCCTCAACCCTGCATTACAGCAGCACTTCGCCTTTGCAGATTTAAAAGCCACAGCTAAATTACAGCACAGGACCAGAGGAGCAATTTATGAAGCTTTACATTCATAGTTTCAACTCTTGCTCAGAAATTTCCCCTGCCTCCCCAAATTGCAGGTGGCACCGGGTGCCCTCAGGCACACCGGGAAGGTCTCAGCTTCGTTCCACTGTTTCTGTGCATCTGCAGGGGAGCCGGCAGACTGTGCATCCAGGGACCACTTGGAGAAATCCTGAACCAGGATAACGACTGTTAACCCCCTAACTGAAGAAAGAGGATTAAGCATGGATTTCCATACAAGTCTTTAACCTAGGAGCCACTCCTAGGGACTGGAAGGAGCATTGTGGCTGTTTGGCTCTTCTAAAGAGGAGAGTGACAGAGCTCAGCTGCCTCAAGGTGCTCCACAGGGCTGAGCCAAGGGGGTTTTCCCTTGCTCTGGGGTCCTCAGCATCACTGGGAGCTCTGGCAGGACCGAGCACAACTCCACCACACACCGTTCACCCTCTGTCCTGTCCACCACCACCCACAGCTACCACAGGTCCATACAGCCCCAGAGCAGCCCTTCTTTGGCCACAGACATGAGGCATCATCCAAAACAACAAGGATTGGGCAGGGAATCAGCAAAAAAAAGTTTTTTGTTTGTTTGTTTGTTTGCTTGTTTGTTTGCTTGTTTGTTTTTTCTACAAACTTATGTCGCACCCCACGTTAGGTGATGCTGCAAAAGGCGATATCCTCAGGCCACGAGCCCTCCATTTTATTTTTATTACCCTTAAGCAAAATAAAAGGCACAATAAAGGGCAATCTGGACCGCTCCTGATTGGATTTGCAGGCAGCTGCTCTCAGATTTTCCCCTGCTAAGGCAGAAGAGGGGGAAGGGGCTCTGCAGAGCAGCTGTGGGGCCAGCTATTTCTGCAGGGATGGTGCATCGAGGCGGAGACACGGCAGCTTGGGGGAGCTCATGGCTGGATTATTTTTGTGTAATTGTTGCCATCAAACAGTTTCCTCTTTTTTTTTTTTTTTTTTTTTCAAACCAAAATAAGGAGCAGAAAACAAATCAATGGGGAGGGGAAACTTGTTCCCGCATGTTCTGCGGTAGATACTATGGGTTCAAAGCAAGCAGGCACAAAGTGCCCGGGTCCCGGCACTGACCCCAGCCATCCACAGTCCTTGTAGACTTCTTCTCACTGCTCAGGACAGATGGCCACCTTTGCTGGGACAGACACAGGGACCCTTGAGGGGAATGACAGCTCCCACAAGGGACAAGCCTTGGGGACATCAGGACATCGATTATCCACACCAATGGATATTGAATATCCACGCCCAAGCCTGCTGTGAGCTTGGTGACCACAAACACCCACGACTCAACCATCACAGGGGGAAACTGAGGCATGGGAAAGCCAAGTGGTTCCCTCTGGGTCCCCCGAGCCCAAAAACGAGGCAAACCCACAGGGACCAGCCCCAGCGCCTTACCCGCAGCTGAGCTCTAATTGTTTAGAGGCTTAATAAGTTGTAACTTAAAACTAGTTTATGGCTGTACATAGAAAAAAAAAAAAAAAAAAGAGTCCTGTCGTAAAGTATTTATTACACTTCCTTTGGAAATGATGACAGTCCTCCAGTGAATGTTTTTATTGTTATTCATCATCTTTCGAGAGGGTTAGACAGCTCTGAAATACAGCTTTAATATGAGAGCCAAATGAGAAAGTGCAGATTTAAGGGAAACCTCGGCAGATCAGGTTTCACTCGGTGCCTGCAGCACTTACAACATGTGTTTCTGATCTGCAGCTTGACTTTGTTGTACCCAAACTTAAACTGCATTAAATTCACTTCACAGCAATTGCGAGGGAAGGAGAAACGCATCCAAAGGCTGCTCCCCTTCCCGCATGACTGCGCGTAATCCCTCACCTTGGGAAGGGAAAGGGATTTGTCCTGCCACAGGCTGAGGCAGCGTTGAAGAAATAAAACAAACACTTCGCTTCCCATTTTGCTGTGTTTGTGGTTTAAGTACAAACCTAAGAATGTGATTGGAAACGGTAAAAAAAAATAAATAAATAAAAATAAGAGCAACAGAAGTCCTGCTGGTAAGTGCTGCAGGTGAAGGCTTTGGGCACCTTGCTTGGAAAAATCCCAGAGCCAAGGTGGGTGCATGGCCACATATCTGAATTCAGCATCCCTGGAATGAGGCTTTCTGGGGTGACCAGGAGTTATGTGAAGCTGAATTTGTCCCTGTGCTGCCAGCTCCTCCGCTGCTGCCATCTGACTGAGCGATGCTGAGAGCCGCCCTGGGAGCCGGCTGTCAAATGCAGGGCATTCAATCTTGAAAACTGGGACTGGAGCAAAGGAAAACCCATGGCAACTCAGGGAACAATTTTGCATTTAAGACACACTACAGCTATTTATTAATTCCATGCATTATATGTGTTAATGCAAAAGTGCCAGCCTGAGAAAGCAGCTACTTTACTTTGCCAAACCCTGAAGATGAGCTTGGCCCTGGTGAGAACCTGGAGAAAGGCAAAGCACAGCTCCAGCGAGAAATGACTACTGAACCCCATCACATTTCATTGCTGCTCGTCCTCAGGCAGCCCACAGAAAAACAGAAGCACTGGAGAACCCAGACACGGCCCTCTCTGGCCGTGCTGGGACATCAGGAGACAAATTCCTCCACACATTGCTTCAGCCATGGCCACGACAGATTCTGGGGCTTTATGACCCCTGGAAATCCCCAACGACACCACCCTGCTGCCCTCCCTGCCTCACCAAAGAGCCAGGGGTGCTGCTGGTGAGGAGTCCCAGCGCGGTGCTGGGGCCGCAGCTGCTGCGTGCCGGGGAGCCCCGCAGCCCCGGTGCTGTTTTCACTTTGTTTAACAGCTGCCCTCTGCGCCGCTTCACAGGCTGCAGGCCACGAGGCCGGCGCAGGAAACGCAGACGAACGTTTACCTACCCCGCTTTGATTTAAAACAGGCCGAGGAGAGCTGCAAGGCCACACGGCGACGTTTGGATAATTCAACCTTTCCTCCTGCCAGAGGGAGCGAGCGCCGAAGAGTTAACGAAAATAACGCCTCTGCCCTAAAGAAATCGTGGCTTGAGTCATGCAAGCTCACTTAACACTCGTGCAGAATTATTTGAATGCTTGATTTTAATTTAAATAAACAGGCTCTGTGCTCTATGGAAGCTCCCCACTGTTGGGCCAGCAAAAAACAAGGCAGGAGGCATCAGTCCCTGGGAGAGGTCAGGTCAACAGCATCCACGTTGGGGAGCACCATCCTGAACTAGTCTCATCTCCCATCTGGGCTGCCAGCTTGGAGAGGAGCCGGCCGGTCTGAGGAGCACTTGTTTTGTCCTGCTTACAAATGCTGAGGACATCAGATAACGGGGGAGGTCAGGGGCAGCTGCTGTGGCTGCTTTGTCCGAGCACCAGAGCAGGAGCTGTGGTTGGAAGTGACAGTCAGACACCCCCAAACCCCAGCATTTCTCTGAGACAAAGTATGGAAAAGGGAATAAGGGTTTTGGGAGAATGATGGTTGGATCCTGGGCTCGGGAACACAAAACAACCCCGATGTGATTTGCAAACCTCCCAAAAGAGCAAGCAATGGGCGACGAGCTGGGACCAGGTGCTGCAGCATGTCCCTTCCCAGTGCCCAGCTGGGGAACTCCTCTGCACCCCCCAACCTGGGACTCTCCTGCCTGCTCAGCTATCGAGCATCGCCTTCCTCCCACCAGCCTGGATAGCGACAGATGAAACCCAATTTTCAAATATCCATGAAATGGAAAAGCAAAAGGCGCATTTACAAGAGGCAAAGCCTGCTCTGCGGCACTCCGCTGGCCACGAGAGGGAGTTCCCCATGCCCCGTGCAGGCGAGAGCAGCCCCCAGATGCTCCACTTCCAGCATATTCATCAGCTGCCCCACTGACACTCTCACTTCTCATGCAATTAAATCTCTTTTTTTGCACTGTTTCCCCCAAGATAGGAAGCAGACAGAGGAGATGGAAGCGGGCACAAGGACAGGGAGAATTTGCCAAGCCGATGTGTTTGCAAAGGCAGCAGTGAACAGCACTACACAACCCCATCACGTATTGACCCCCTGAGTTAAAACTGGTTCAAACATTAACCGGGGCAGTTGGAAAATGTCTGAACGCGATGGGCAGTGCACCATAAGGTGTGCGCCTGGTGGGAGGCAGACTTGCCTTTGTTTCCAGGGTCTCACGCACACCAGCTGCCTGCCTGCATATTTACTTCTTTAAAAGCATTTTCCCACTGTTGCTTGGCACAAAATCTGATTGCCAGAGTATTTTTCGTTCTTTAAATAAACAGAGCATTATGTGCAGCAACTACTCTCTGCAACTGGAAGCTTAAAATGACCAAGTGCAGACTTTAGGGTCGGTGTCTGTCAGGTCACCAACAGAGCAGCTTAAACTCATGTGCACCAGCCACTGTGCTGCGCCCTGAGGGAAGTGGGATTTTTTATAAAAAGGGATGATTTCTGCAGAAAGCGTAGCTGGGTTTGCTTTGTACAGCCCCTATCCCTCGTCCCCTGGCTGTATTCACCATGGCAGGGCATGAAGGGGAAGGTGCAGCACTTGCTGGGCACGCGAGCCCCTGGTGCAGATCCTCACCTGCGCAGCAAGCTGCGCCTTGCATTCGAGATGAGCAGAGAAGTATTCTTAGGAACATAAACAGTTTGGATGGAGAGCCACCATCCCGCACGTCGCTTCGGTAGCTGCGTACAAACACGGGGCTCCCTGCCAGGAAAAGCCGTGCAGCTGAGGCAGCCTCTGCTCGCAGCCTGGGGCTGAGGCCCTGAGGCTGCATTGCTGGCCACTGCCCCGAGCAGACAGCAGAGCTTTTGCATCTCCTTCACACCTGACTTGAAGGGAAAGCGCACACCTCCTAACAAGAGACCCGCTACTGTTTGTCTTACATGGGTGACTTCATCGCAGAAATAACACCAAGGAGAGGTATAAAACCTATGCCTCAAAAAAATCACTCTTAACAGCATTTGGGAAAAGTGCAGAGCTCAGAAATAAAAGGGAGATAAAATTATAGATGTGTGTATTATTAAACTACTGTAATTTTACAAATTTAAGACCTTTCCTTTTCCTTGTACATCAAAATAGAAAACATTTCACGTCAGATTTTTTAAATGCTATATTCCATGTAAGATCCTCGTGCAGCACTTTGGCTTCTTCTCCTTTGCTTATCACCAGACACAGATTTGCTCAAACAATTGCCCAAAGTAAGAGCAAGAAGGAGCATTTTAAGCAACCAGTCCCAGACCTGCAGATACCGAGCATACACAGAGATGCTCTCACCCCCGGGTCACGGTACCGCTCCTGTTGTAATTATTAACGCTTCCTTCGCAGCACGACAGGATGGGTCTGGTGGAGGATGCTGATGGATGAAGCCGTGGGCAGGAGGGAAATACCTGCTGATGGCGCCTGGCCACATGCCAGCCCGCAGAGCAGGAATAGAGGGAGGCCTAACAATGCAAGGAAGTTGTTGATAACTAACTCGACATTCACTAATGACATTCGCTTCCTTTATTTCCCACCTTTCGCTACCCAGGGCCTGATGCCTCTGCTGCACAAAGCCCTTTTCCATGCAATAGCAGGGTCAGGCATAACCCTTGCGGGGAAGGTTTCTGAGCTGCCTCTAGGGCTGGGGCTGCACTTGGATATTACCATGGCTGGGGCTGCTCTCACTGCTGACCGAGAGACGTGTAATTTCTCCACTAATTAATAGTGAACTTGAGAGCAAAGATACCCTGAACAGACTGACACAGGGCAGCAAGAAGAGAAAGAAAGGAGAAAGCTGAAAGCCAGCACTCCTGGTAGAAACCTCAGAGGCCATTCCCAAAGGGCTCTGGGTGGTGCAGGTGACATCTTTGCTGCCTGCACGGCTCTGGCTGCTGGAAGACCAAAGGTCTGACAGCCTGCAAGAGGGAAAGGTGCTGCTCATTTCAAAGAAAAATATTTTAATAAAGGAACACACTCTGAAAGAAATAGGCAAAGGTGCTTAAGGATTTGGCTTTTGGTTTTACAGTGGGATACCCCCATGTAACCTTTCCAGGGCTTTCACACCCACTCCTCCAGTGAGGATGTGGATAGATGAGGTCCCTCCCAAGACACCCTAAGGAGCACCCAACACACATGCAAGCAGCACCCCACCACGGCTGTGCAAAGCTTCCCCACTGGTTTCCCATCCCTGTACAACAGCTGCATCACCCTAAGCCTCGGAGAACTCACAGATGAGGTGATCAACACAGCATACAGTTTACTGGCTCACACAAAGGTACAGACATCTGTTATTCCAGCGGGATGGAGATTAAAGCCTCCCTCGAGGCTCTGTAACACCGCAGCACACGTGGATGGCGGTGCTGCTGCTCAGGGAATACCACGGGGATGCTGAGATCATTGCTGTGGGGTTAGCGACCCGCAAAGGCACTCGCAAAGGGTCAAAACCTTCAGGGTTCAGACCATGGCACTCCGCGTGTCTGACCCAGTTCTCCTGTTTCATGCACTCAAATCCTCTTTGCCATCCCAGGGGACTTGGGGGAACACGGACAACAACTCAAATGTTCACCAAGCTCACCTCGAGAGCAGAGGTGTGCCAAAGACAGCAGTGGAAAGAATAGGAGAATCTGGAGAAATAGTATTTTAGGTATGATTCAATTTTAGCTGCTACATGTGCTTCAGAATATATAATTTTGATATCAGTACAGTGCATGAAGCAACTCGAAGCCTGCTTTTAACACTAAAAAGCAATGATTCGATTTCAAGTTAAGTTGGTGCAAGTGACGAGCGCTGATTCACCCCACCCAAGGCTGCTGATTCATCAGGTGCTAACAGTAGTTCACCAGCAAGAACAGCAGCTTGTTAGCTGGCTTTCAAAGGAAAACTTCTGAGGAAAAAAAAAAAAAGGGAAAAAAATTCAAAAACCAAGGATTTCACTAGGTTTTTGGATTTTTAATCAAACTGTGAGGAGGGTAGAAATAGGAACACGCAAACACAGGCAGATAAGAGCTTCCAGCAGCTCTCTGGTGCACTCCCCCATCCCTTATTTTTAAGGCAACCCATTCCTCCCCAGGCCCTTTCTGTGGCTGGAGCAAACTTGACAACTTATCCTTCCTCAAGGAAACCCTCCTGCATCATCCCTATCACCCAGCAATAGCTGGCAGCTCTACTTTATGAGGGTGAAAACACCGCTAAGGTTTAAATGAAGACATCCTTGGCTGGGCTCTTCTCTATTTTGATTGAAAAATGACAGTCACCATCTACAGGGAAGTATAAAACACCACTTTTGTAATAATGCAGGCTGCAGCTGCCATCGCTATTGAAAAAGGTCTCTATTGAAAAGGCCTGAAACAAGCAGATAAGACTGGAACTGCTGCTCTGCCTCCTCATCTGCTGCGTTACTCCCCTGGACTGCTCCTGGAGCAGCCACAGCTTCGAAGCTCAGGTTGGAAGCAAAGCGGTTATTATGGGCTTCATTCATCCGAAGACTTCTGAGGTTTTTCTGCCTGCTGGAAGACTTGGAACTGGCTTTTGCATATTTTGGATGACCTATTTATCCCAGAATTGGCAGGGCTGGGGGACCGTTTTCCTCACCAGGCAGGTCTGGGTCACGGGGAGTTGGTAGGAAGGAAGGAAGGAGGTGGAAACTTTGCGTAAATAACAGCCCTCGCCCCTTCCAGCTCGCTGCCTCATTGATCGCGCCCGTTCCTTGGCTGGGAGGAGGTGGGACATCGGGCTTTGGTTTGGTTTTGAAAAAAGTAAATCCCTTTTTGAACTGAATTACATAGCCAGAGCCTCAGATCTCTCGCCAGAGGCATGTTCTCACTGTCAGTAACAGACTTTAAAAATAAATATCCCCCATGTCTGCCAGCAATGGGTCTTCTCTAATTAACCAGGCGTTCTGACTGCATTTGCTCAACAAAGCTGGGTCTCTGGTGCTGGGCTGTAGCTGGCTGTAGGGACTGCTCTGTGCTACACAGGGCTCAGCTGAATCCCACTCCTCACCTCCCAAATTAATCCCCTCCAAGAATATTACAACAATTTCTGCAGGAGAAGGGTGGCAGGGTGAGGAGCTGCCATGAATGCATTAATTGGGTGGAAATGAAGCAAGAAGGACATGGCCCCACGGTCTGAATTCAGTCACGGTGAGAGCCTCGAGTCCCAAGAGACCCCAACATATATGGCACAGCGTGCTGAGCATCTACAGCATCTCAGGGGCTTTTCCACACACATGTGGGCTGAAGGGTATTGTGTACTGCGTTATTCCTGTAACGGACCCTGAAGATTAATTATTAGGAGCAATTATGCTTCCCAGATTTCTCCATTCTAGGCATTTACAGGCCTGGGTGGATTTGCTAAGGAGCACGAGTACAGTGAGGAGATGTGGTCACGCTGGATCACACCCAACCCACACACCTCTCACCTCGTCCTCCAGAGCAGCCCCAAGAGGAGCACAGGGAGAACACCAGGAATTACCAGCAAAGAGCTCAGAAAAGCTCCCTGACCTCCCGGTGAGCCCACCAGGGGCCACACAGCACCAGGTCACATCCCTGCCTTGCATCCCCCAAGCCTTGTCCTGCCTCGACACTGCAGGAGAGGCCCCCACATTGCCACACCACATCGAATCACAGAAAGCCTGCCCACCCCACAGCATCCCACTGCTCAGCTGCCTCAATTTTGACATGATCCATGAAAAATCTAGGAAACAAAGACAAGATGAGTTCTTACTTTGACTTTTTTTTCCCTTTAGCTTTGCTCCAAGGGATTCTCCATTTGTGCCTCCAGAAGAGCATCGCTTGAGGGGACAGCGGTGCCCAAAGAGGACAGCCTTACCTCTGCTTTATGCCTGGGTTGAGCACAACAACAGCAGTTGGAGGCAATTCAGTCCTTGCACTCTGTTCCCAGCCTCACTTTTGCTCCAACAGCCAGAACCCCCAGAGTAGAGAGCTCCGCAGCAAGTGCATTTTTTCTGATTTTGCTCCTTTTTTTACCTGCCCCCCCCTTTTTTTTTTCCTTAAGCTATCTCACGCACATGAAGAATAAAATAAATTGGTTGGTGCTAACTAGTGAGCTGTACCAGAGATAAGACAGGTCCTTATTTGAAAGATAGTGCTGGCTTGCTGCTGCTCTCCATCTTCATCTCAACATGGGACAGAAACACTAAAACGCATCCACTTTTTTACACTACTGAATTCTCCGTGCCTAAACCAACCGAAATAGCCACAGAGCACAATTCTGTCTTTATCACATTGGTTTTGCCCCCATTCTGGCCCTTCCCCAGACCTTTGCTGCCCAGAGCTGAAGCTCCAGCTCAGCAGCGTTGTGTGCTCCTGCCACCAGAATGGGCACAAGGGGTGAGCAGAGCTGGTGGAGGACAGAGCTCAGAGTCCCGAGGTGCTGCAGCAACCCCCCAGCTGCTCCTGCCCCCCCTGCTGCTATTTTTACATTCCTATTTAATATCTCTCTTCCCCCACTAGTTACACTTGAGACCTTCAAGGCACCAGCTTTGGAAAAAACAGCGCATTTTCCTAGGTGATGAGAAGTTCAGCTTCCTCCACTGGTGAGCTTCCCTGAGTGCCAGAGGGGGATGGATGCTGCTCGGTCTCTGAAGCACACATGAGAACCCAGCAAGAAAGAGACAACGAAGCTGCTAGCAGCCCTCAGAATAGAGAGAAATTATAATCCCAGAGATAAAGAGGCTTTATTCCAGCCATCAGTCAATCTGCCTCCACTCCGCGCCTGCCCCCCCGAGAATACTTTTAAAGGCCGCAGACTTGTAGGTGATGATATTTTATTACATCTCAAAACAAAAAAAAAAAAAAAGAAAAAGAAAAAAACACAGAGGAATGCAGTTTCATTTGCAGTTTCCTAAAACCTGAGCAGTAAGTTTATGAAAACCTTGGGTCATGTTTGGAGTTAAGAAACAGAATGAGAAATCGCCCTCCTTTTCCTCTTTCTGTTTGCTGAGCAGCACCACCAATCCCACAGTGTTCCCACCGCCTTTTTTTTTTTCCAGAAGCATCGCGGTTCCAAGCCTTGCTCCGTTGGCTTGGACATAAATCAGCAAGCGAGGGTTTGAACAAGATCCTTCTTGTCGTTCACACACCCTCGTATAAAAAACAAAGGATTAAGACAGCAATTCGATCCCCACTTCCTACGTCTGAGTTGTCTGGAAACTGTCGTTACTTGAGGTCAAAAGAAAAACTAAAAAAAAAAAAAAAAACAATGTATGAACATCAAAAAAAAAAAGGATGTTTTCCCTAAAAAGTAGGTGACATCATAAGCGATCATGGGAGCCAGCCTGGGCTGTTCTGCTGTGTTTTCCTCTCCCAGGATGCTCACTCCATGGTTCTCTCACAGCACGTGGTGAAGCTCTTTGGGCACAAGCACACCTGCTCCTGGCTTGGCATGCACCACGGATGGGCTGCACCAGCGAGAAGAGTGAGGTGCAAGGGGCTGCTGCTGCTAAGATTAAGGCAACGGCATGCTGATCACCACTGGTGGTGGGCCCAGGAGCATAGCTGGGCTTGGGAAGCTTCCCAGGAGCAGGGATTAGGGGAGGCAGCCCAGCACAAACACCCAAGGGGAAGCCAAGCCCTACACGCCCTGACCCTTTGTCAAAGTTCCTGAGCTTTTGGGCATCACCCACCCAGCCATCCCTGTCCATTTTAGCTCCCAGATAATTGCCCCATGTGCTGTGCAGTCTCGAGCCTCCAGTCATCTCAGGGCAGATGCACAGCAGCCACGAGGCACCATCTGCACCTCCGAGCATCTCCCCCAAGTCCCTACAATAACCCTTCAGCACACACCGCACTATTCCCATAGCCATGCACACCACAAAGCAAAGATTCAAAGCAAAGATTCAGGGCCCAGCAGGACTCTGCCCCCACTGCATCTCCCAGCTGCTGGCAGCACTAAGGCTGTCAAGCATGAAAAAAGAGCACGAAAAGGCCATATGGCCTCCTCCATCGCTCCTTCCATGAGCGACAGCACAAAGGAGAACGCAGGTTGGAAATCAGGCCAGGTTATTGCACAAGGAGGCTGAAATAAGTTCGCAAAAGCAGACTTGTCCTAATATTTCCCAATTTTAAGAGCTGAACTTTGCATCCTTCACATTCTTTTTAACATGCTCTTTCTAGCACAATTCTGAATTGGAGGTGGCACAGGACTGGGGCCAGAGGCTGTCTGAGCACTGGGGTGAGGGACCTGTGAGATTTCATTCTGGGGAGGAATGTCACACTTCTCCTTCGGGCCAGGAGCACAGAGCGATCTGGCCAAGGAGACAGAACTGCTCAGGAAAATTCATTTACCATTTCATATTGCTGGTAAGCCTTAAAGGCCAGATCCCCAGCAGCTGTGGTTTGCAGTGGATTGATCCAGCACAGCCCCAACACCATCATGTTCAGAAAAGTTAGGGGGGAGAGGGATTTTAGGTTCCTTAAGTCCCACGGCAGTCCTGGCCCAGATCTCAGCCAGCATAGCCCAGCTCACAGCACTGGGCTGGGTGCCTTTAGATTTTTTCCCCCCTTTTCTCCACATATTCATGATAGCTTTGCAGAGCTAACAGACATTGAGGACTCCCATGTTCACTCAGCACACAGCCTATCCTTGTGGTTTCAAAGAAAAAAAGTCTGAAAAAAAAAATCAAAAAACACTCCAGGAAGACAGTGCTGATATTGCTCTGTGCCACAGCTGTCTAAGCCAAAGAATTTAATGATCCTTTTTAAGAAAAAGGTATTTCCACCTCCTTTCCTCACAGGAAGGCACATCAACCTGGCTGCAGGACTGGCTCCTCAGCACAGATCCCACCTGCCTGGGCTCACCATCGCCTTCCATCTTCTCTAGGATTCATCCAAATCCTTCCCACCAGAACCCAACACCGTGCTCAGGTTTCTGAAGGAATCGGTTCTTCCAGACAAGCCAGCCCAAGCTCAGCTGAAGAGATGGGTGCCAGCGGAGCTGTGAAGGCAGAGCTAAGCAGGGCTGGACAACCACATGGCCACCTCCTTCACAGGGCAGCCAGACCAGGTCTCACCACACCTCCAGCAGCTCCCTGTGCCAGGCCTTGCCAGTGCAAACAGCCCCATCAGCTGCACAGAAGCATCAGAAGAGTTGGGAAGCTCCATGAAGGCCACATGCCCCATCACCTGATAATAGATTTTGGCAATATCCACTTTTTTCCCCTCCAGTGTGAGACACAAAAATGCTATGATGGGCACCTCCTCTTCCCTGATGGTTAAAGTCTTCAACTGGTTTCAAGCAGGACCAGCCAAACATATTCATGTAAGAAAAAGCAGCATTTATTCCTCCCGAAGTCCATTTTTCCCCCCATTATCACCCCAAGTCTCCTATCTACCAATGTAATGAACTTCAGAGGCAGAAGCCCCAGAAACACTTCCCATCTCCTCTCCCCGAGGGAAGTGTTATCCCTTGGCCATCTTATCTCCCAGAGATTTTAGAGATTTTCCAAGCTTTGGGCCGTGTAGGGTTGGAAGAGAGCTCAGCCAGGCATGCGGCATGCCTTGGACTGCAGCTTTCAGAGGGACCACATCTGCCCCTAGGAAATTAAGTGAAAAGCGATGTCTCAAGTAAGAAGTGTTTCCGACATTACAATATATTTTGCTTTAATTTTTTTTTTTCATCCCGGATTATTAGTTGCTAGAAGTTCTGCCATCTGAACAGGTCCGACCAGCTTTCACTGCATACCTCAACTGAAACCAGCTCTAAACGCGAACAGCAATTATGCATCGAGGGCAGAGGAGATCATTAAAATAAATTACTTGGATTCTGAAGCCCATAAACTGTCCTCCTCTGCAATTAAAGTAATTTCATATTTCAGTTCACTTTGTCACCTTGTCTACCTTTCCCCAAGTAGTAAATTAAACCCGGGAACATATATTAAACGCCTGTGAAGTTCTCTCTAATAAATGGGACTGGAGCATTGGCAGGAGGAGCAGACACAGCGCACAAGTCCTGCTCTCCAGGCTGCAAACCTCCTTGGTTCACGCAGCTTGCCCGAGTGCAGCAGTGAGCTGGGGTGCTGATGAAGTCCATCTTTGCACTTCAGGGCTAAGGAGGTTATTCCTTATTATCTTACACTGAAACAATCCAATTTTTTGTTTGGGGGCCAGAGTATGATGAAGTTCAATAGAAAAAGCATGGACTTCACGGTGCATTTGATTTTAAATTTATAGCACATTAAAGATGTCTCTGCACCACACAGAGACCATGTTGGAGCATCACCTAGACTGCTGCACTGCCTTCATCGCCCACCCGAGCAGCTCGTACCCATGATCAGTGTGGGAACCACTCCACGTGCACACCATGGATGTGTCTCACTGCCCAGCCCATCATCCTGGCCAGGGCTGGGGGGACATTCAACACATAGAGGTGTTTGGATGCACACCAGAACCAGTGAGAGATGCTTGCACTGGTTACATGAAGCCCAACAGAGGGGGTTGAATGGGGTAATGGGATCTGTGGAGCCCTGCAGAACTGAGCAAAATCACGTTCCTCATTCCCACTAGTGACCTGCCTTCAGCCATGAAGGTGGCAAGAAGTAAGATGACCCAGGTTAGCCACAGCTCTCCCCATTAGATGGGTTCTGGTGCTCCCACAGAGGTCTTCACAGCTCGGAGGGGAAACGGAGCCACCAGTCCTTGCCTGACCACCCAGTGAAAACCCAGAGTAAACATTTGACATCCACTAGATCAGCTCATTCATCCCACAACAACACGTCCCTTATTGCCTGCCGGACAAGCTCCCTGTGTTTCCTTCTCCTGACCTTCCCGCTGGGGCCATGGTCCCCTCTGCTGCCGCGGTGCCCCAGGGCTGCATTCCTCCCGCGCTGTGCCGTGCTGGCACATCATGCAGCGAGCCACATCA
This sequence comes from Oxyura jamaicensis, assembly GCF_011077185.1. NCBI lineage: Eukaryota > Metazoa > Chordata > Aves > Anseriformes > Anatidae > Oxyura > Oxyura jamaicensis. The sequence goes on along the minus strand of NC_048902.1, from coordinate 19,913,154 downwards.
GCCTGGCCATCATCACGAGGCCGAAGCATCCGACCCCACATCCCTGCTGTCGCCAGACCCGGCCCGTGTGGGCAGCGGCCACGGCGGTGCCGAGCCCCCGGCAGCCCTGGGAAAGCAGCACCCACGGGTCTGAATACGATTAGCGTCCCCGGGCTGGCAGCGCATCCATGGCATTTATTGTTCGAGGGCACAAGAGCCCTTTAGGGAGAAAAGTTTCACCAAGTGCCTTCGCAGAGAGATTAGACCGCTTCCCTTCGTCGCTATTATGCTCCGAGATAAAACTGGCGACAGCGGCTGAGGGAGCGTCTGACTCTGCCTTTGTGTGCGCCGGGGCGGCCTCTGTTCCAGCTGTCCCCAGTGGAGAAAGTGACCCCAGGATTTACAAAAAGGGACATTCTCCACATCCCGCCTGCCTCCCACAGCTGTCCCTGAGCAGTCAGCCTGGGGCTGTGGGAGGCAGCAGTAATGCTCCCGGGGCTCAGCCCTCAGCAATCGCACCCCGTTTTGGAAAGCCCTCCCTAGGAACATGGGTGGATGCTCCAGGGACCCCGCTATGTCCTGTCCCTGTGGTACAGGGGACACCTGGAGCATCCCCAGGCCGAGAAATAGGCTTCCCTTACCCAACACCCCCAACCCCATCACTTCCAGTGCCCTTGTCTTTGGACAATCACTACGACCACCTGCCTGAGCATCCTTTGGGGAGGCACCAAGGCAGAGCACTGCTGGATGAGATGCACACCTCAATTTAGTGACTCAAGGTGACAGAGCTGGGCAGCACATCATCCAGCACATCAAAACATTTTGAGCTTCACCACTCACGTGGTGCTGACTTGGGAACAGTCACTTCACCCATTTCTGCTCTGTAAAATGAGCACATGCTGAATCCTTCATCAAGACCTGTGAATTCCTGCCTGAGAGCTATTTTTTGGCTATGCACAGAATGACGCTGCACTTTGCACATGCTTATAAGAAAAGCACACCTCTCAGGGCCACCTGCCCCACAATGTGAGTTCAACTCCAAGCCCTTGCAGCGACCACGGAGCCCAGGGGAAGCGAGATGGGACCAGGAGCAGCCCCTGGAGAGCAGAGACCTGCCAGGAGGCACCGCACAGACAACTCCGGGCTGCCAGCGCCGTGCAAGGTTTGTCTTGCTGCCACCCACCCTACATGTAATTTTCTCTTTTCATGGTTTTGAGATGAAAAACAATTACAGTCTAGTCGTATTCACAGGGCACAATGAACAGATGCGTCAGAGGCAGGGTGACGGTTACGCAGAAAGCGACCCCAGCTCAAAGCCCCAGCTCCCCCAGGTGGGAATCCCACTCACACAGCGTGGCACCAGCACGGAGTTTGGGACAAAAGCGCTACACAAAGCCCTCCTGCCCCACTTGACTCACAGCCCCGACTGCTGATACAGTCTCAAACGCAGTAATTACCGCTGGCTTTGAAGCCCGAGGTGTGCAGAGTGCACTTTCCACACCTTTCACCCCAACGCCACTTACCTCATCCCCGCGTACCTGCTCCTGGAGCCCTTTGTAGTGCTGCCAGGGCAGCTCATTACCGCTCTCCAGGCAGCTTCTGCTGGAAGAGGAGACGGGAACCTGATGCAGAAAAGAATGCTAAATGAGAAAGGTTGTCCCAAGTTACAGCTCGCATCACCATGAGAAAGCCTTCTTATTATTTTGACCCACTTGATGAGGGGAAATTAAGGGATTAAGTTCCCAAGTGGCTGGCTGCTGCGTGCACCTCTCCATGGGACCTTGGCTGGTCCCTGACCTGGGACCACCTCACCTGAAAGACCTCCTTCTGCCCAGTCCTCCCTCATCCCAAGGATCTGCACACTTCAGCAGTGCAACCCAAAGCCAAATGCAACAAAAAATCCCTTGCTGGAGATGAAGGGTTCTTGTTTTACAGGGAAGATGTAAAATCAATGTGGTTTTCCCAGTATGAGCGACTAGATTTTGGATTCCCCTCTGCTTCCCCAGTGACATCCCTGAGGCAATAACAGAGGTAAACTCAGAAGAGATAACATCGGGAAGCCCAAATATCTCCGACCTGGTGATGCAGAAGAGGAAAGCATGATTGCCTATAAAAATGCACAGAAGAGACCATAAAGATGGCCCTGACCAAGCAAAGCTGAGCCGATAGCGAATGCAAGCTCTGCAAAAGCTGGTTGACCTCAGCTGATGTCCACCTTGCTCTGCTCACACCCACCCCATGCACACAGGGAGACCCTCGCAGGCAAGGGTCAGCAGAAGATAAGCAAACCCACGAGAACTGATGGTTAAAGCAATCATCTGGAACCAGCATTAGCAACCGTGCTGCTGTGGTAATTACCTGAACTGCTGCATCTAGCAGTGCCTGATGCTACGTTTTGTAGCCCTCGCTGATGTTTAAGTGCTTTTAAAAAATAAAAAAAAGTCTCCTACTGCTCCAAACAGCCAGAGCACACTCATTCAGAGCCACATCAAGAAGAAAAACACTTTCAGGCACGGTTTTGTTTAGCATTTCAGAGATGGCACTCAGCTACCAAAAAGTCATCTCTGCTTGCTGAGCCCAGCTCCGTCTGAAGTCAGCTCCTGTCCCTGCAGCTCTAATCCACGGCAACTGAAAAAACCTTTGGGTGTCTATCGGTAGTTTCAGCCTCAATTACAGAGCACTATTAAGTAACACTATTGTTCCCTGAAAAAGCCTGTTGAGTTATTTATTGGGAAGGGATTTTGTAGATAGAGCTGAGCTGCCAAACCTTTGATAAAGTGAAACCTCACTTTCCCTCTGATCTCAATGAAACAGATTTTTTCTTAATGCTTTGAAATCTGAAGTCGAAGCAGTTGTCACTAAGCCATGAGGACACAGGGCTGTTTTCCTGCCACTCAGAAAGACTGAAATTTTGCTGATTTTCACAGTGGAAAATAATCTGGCCAAAGCAATAAGGCCAGCAACTTCTTCGTGGCCACAACACTCAGATCTCTTTCCATCGGGGCACTGCAGAAGGCACAATACATCATCCCTGCCTTGAGCACAGAAACAAACCACAGGCACTGCTCAAGCGGAGAGTCTCCTTCCCAGCAGGACAACCTGTTTAAGGCTGCATGTCCCCATGAAATAAGTGAGAATTCAACTTCCAGACCATCGCATTCTTAAACAATTTTGATTATCATGTTCTTCCCATCATTATATAAATTTCTTCCACTCGGTGCTAGCTGAGACGATTGCTGCACCTCCGAACAACACGGAGCTGACACTTGTGATGGATCTAGTCAGCATCCCGTGATGAATCCTCAAGTAACTGTCAGGAAGACAAGTGTTAATAGATGGATTTCCCTTCCTACTCCTCGCTAGCAGGACAGTATCGACCCTGATGGGCTTCCTCTGTTTCCATACAGGGAGGTGCTTTTCACTGCCAACAGCTAATTCCTAAGCAAATTCTTTTCAAATGTTAATTACAGTAGAACATGGTTGAATTTTACTGGCCCCATCAAATTTGACAGGCAACTTCTCATCTTACCCAGAGCCACTTAAAAGAAAAAAATAAAGTTGAATATAACTCCAGGCTAAAATATTTGTTAGTCTAAAAACCTGCAAGCTTCAACCATAACCTTGCAATTTCCCTTGTATGTATTTACACTGATAACAGGTTCAGGACAGTAATTACTGGGCTTGTAAATACAAGCAAACATCAAGTCTCAGGGCCAAAGGCCAAAACAAAAGTGTGTCTGGTGTTCAGGAAGGCTGGTAACTTATTGTTACTCGGTGACACACACAGACAAAAGGGATTTTACTCCCAGATCAAGGCAAAGCGCAATACAAGTTGCTCGAGGATCAGGTTCTCCAGACGCCTGCCCATTTATCACCACCATCCCACCAGGCTGTGAAGCCTTGGATATGGCAAATCCTGCAGGTAACGTGGCTAAAGTATCTGGGAGACATCCTGGGTGCAAATCAGACTGGCCTGCGAGGATTCATAAGATCATACTGTGAGGGAGGATTACAGAAAAGGAGAAGAGGCGAAGAGCTCAGTGCCACCAACACTAGACTAAAGGGGCAGAACATTGCCAGACCTGAAAGAATTCATATAAGAATGAGACACCGAGACAATCATTTCCATTTGGAAGAGGTGACCTAGGGACACAGCAGATCCTCTCTTCTGCAGGGATTTGCAGTCAGCAGCCAGAAGGTACAGCCCCTATGTAACTGAGGACATCCGTAACCTACACCAGAACAGGCACCACCAGAACACAACCAGAAATGCCAGCCTTCACCCAGCATCTCTAAAATAAATTGAACTATGAGGAATGACAAACCCTCCCTGACATCAGGGCTCAGAGCAAGCTGCTGCTTTGGACACAGGGAGAGGATGCTGCTGGGCTTCGGTCCCAGACCTGTGGCACACAGAGAGCTGCTTTTTTTGGCCCTGCTGTCAAAAGGTAATGTCACATTGCTTTTTGCCATTGCTGCATTTCCATATGAATACATCTGGGCTTAAACACTGCTGAAATGTTATGTAAACAGCTTCCAAGAGAAACAACATGTTTTCACTGTTGATTATATCTGAGCTGCTTGTACACATGAGCAAGTTCCTAAGAACTGCAGGGATTTGCATCCTTAAATAGCCCCATTTTTTCCTATCAACCTCACTAGCCCCAGGCAAGTTACTCTGGGGATGACTTTGCTCCAAGAATGAACGTTTCAGAGGGAACAGTTTCGCAGCAAGGCAACACTCAAAGACGCTGGTAAGAGTTCTCCCAAAGCACCTGCACAGAGCTTCTCAACCCAGACACAAAACAAAGAGCGTTTCTGCCAGCACTGTGCTGGACCCCAGCTGTGTGCACACTGGTATTTTAAATTCACCCCATATCAGAAAGCAGCAGGACCATCACCACATATCCTTGGCTGTGGTCTTGCAGATGGAGAGTCTCCTTGCAAATTACACATGGTCACCAGCACAACACCCGCACGCCAGCTTCCGAAACTCCTTCGGATGAGAAACCATCACTGCTGAAATTCCCTGTGACAGACACAGCACAAGCCTGGACCTGCCAGCAAGCTCACAAAAGCATAAACATGGGGAAAACGTGCGCAGTTACCCGAAGCCTGTGGTCAGCAGAATGGTTTCGGCAGGGAAACTTCCCCACCCTGCCAATGGGCTGGCTCCAGAGTGTTTATGCATCTGCTAAATAAAGTCCTGCCATACCAAAAGCATCTGAAAGGGCAGCTTTGACTCAAACTTCTGATTAATTTTAAACTTCGGCCACACGCCTCCAAGTGCCTCTTTCTCACAGCAAGGCAAATGGGGTCGAATTGAAACCCAGCGCTCTGGTTTTGTGTACCCCTCCATGAATATCTGGGGCGATGGGGAGACCTCAGCAGGCTGAGCTTCACCATCCAGAGCCAGGAGCTCCCACCTTATCGGGGTGCACATCAGAGACCCCTCCAAGATGTGGAAACACAAGCACAACCACATCTTTCTCACCTCGATACTACCACTGCAGTGGATGCACCCCAGCTTTAACACATATATGCTAAAACGGAGCCAAGTGGCTCTCCATCTGGGTCACCAGCAGATATTAATTCACATTTCCCACGGGAAGCCCAGTCTCCTAAGCCCCACACTGGGTTTCCACACTGCCCAAGAGCTGAATTCTCACTTTACCACCCACCCTGACCACCTCTGCTTCGCCGTGCAGCCCAGCAGTGATTCCAGAGCTACGAAGCAGAGCATTACACTTACCAGATGCTCTTAGATAACACCGGGGCTCATTACAGCTAATACTTTTATCTTGCATGAGTTCACAAAAAAAAAAATCATACGAGAGCGCCTGTAAAGCATGTTGGCTGCCTAATTTATAAGGACACACTAGACTTCAAAAATACCTGTGGGGGTAAGTGAAGTTGTGAACAATTGCTGTCAGCATATTGGGATTTCAACCTGGGCCACAAAAGCCAAGACACTGCAGTTTTAGCCTGATTTGTGTCTGCTGAGCAGTCACGCAATTCAGCTCAGATCGGGCCAGCTTGCATTGATTTTTTAAAACAGCATTTTCTGTTGAAGTTCCTTTTTATCACCCAGAGCCCAACATGAATCCTGAGCTGCAGAAATCACCCTCAAAACAAGTGCAAACGTCCCTGTCTCTGCCTCTGTGGCGAGGACGGGTCCTCTAATCTGTGACAAATACATAATTGAAAAGATTCAACCAAACTTCCACCACCGAAAAACACACATTATGGCTTGTCCCACGTCTTTACAAGGTATGTGTCATCCTCCAAGCAAGGAGTTCTGGAGCAAAGGTGAAGCACAGCATCCCCTAAGGACCAGGCAGGTTCCCTGCCCCAGGCCACGCAGCACCCTCACCACGCACAGGACATGGGCATATCCCTGCCCAGGGGGACAGCAGCTTTGCAGGGATCCTTTCCCAAAACAACCAGTGTCCGTTCCAAGCATAAATCATCCCTCCTGTTCCCATGAGGGGGCAGCTCTGGAGCAGGTCACGCACAGCAGCTTTTCGAGGATCCCTCCCCGCTTCTCACCATGGGTGAGCTCAGCCCCATCCTCTGCCTTTCCAGCTGAGCCTGCCAAAGCCTGCATTAGAAATTAAGGCTATTTTTTGCATAATGAGGCAAACTTCTCAGTAGAAGCAGCACGCCTCCCCCTTCGTGTGTCAGCCTCTGAGAGGAAATTGCAATAGGGAGCACAGAAGGTCAAAACCACAGCTAAGCATGGGACAGATAAGCGATCTCTTGAGCTCAGCTTTGAAAGCCCTTGTGAAACAGGAATGCTTTCCAGCCTCTAATCTGTCCCTATTTACCTAGTGAGCTCAACTGCCGCATCCTGTTTGTAAAGAGAAGGAGCAGAGGGTTTCCAGACCAGCACTGCCACAGCTCAGGAGATTTTTTAGGGCGCTGCTCCCCAAGTTCCCATGCCTGGGAGCCCCAGAGCTGCTTCACATGGCAGGATTGCAGCTGCTTTTCACCACGTTGCACTAGACAGCATCAAAACGGAGTCTGATTATGCTGTTACCTTCTGTCCCCCCTCTTTTTTTTTTTAGCGCATCTTAAACCTCAGTTTATAATCCAGCATCACTTCAGGCCCCTGTGCTATCCAAGGGTTAAGATATTGGCTGCTTGCACACCTGGCAAGTTAAGAGCAGCCCGGCTCTTTGTTCATTAGCAGTGCTTTCCTCTGCATTTCCACAGAGCACTGCCTGAATGGAAGGCACTCCAAGGCTGGGCCTATAAAAGCCTTGTACGATGCTTTAAAATAGTACAACACCGCGAGTGTAGAAGCAGCTGGGTTTGGATACGATTAAAATGGATGAATGTCCATGTAGGGCCATATTAAGCGAAGCAAGGTTTGAGTACGGTGATGCATCCTGCAGAAAGCTACATACAAAAAAAAAGGAAAGCAAAGAGCACACACTGCAGAAAACAAGTTGCAAAGCCTCCCCAAACTGAACAGAGTACAGGGAAGAGGGGCAGGGGGGCTGCAGGGCAGCCGGGGTGCACCAAGGGGATGGGCACACTTCACCCTTTGCCCTGACCCCACAGCCTGGGAGCCCAGCACTGGCTGAAGGAGGCAGCTCTGCTCCCTCCGTGCTTTCAGAGCAAATGCCTGCCGGGAGAACAAGCCCAACTCGTCCCGTGACATTTTTCTGTTGGGAGCGCCTCTGGAAAAGCCCCACACAGGTCCCTGGCACTGCAAGCTCCAGCCCCATTGAGTGGGCTGCTCCCCATCCCTTCTTCTTGCTGAGGAGCTTCTGCTGGTGATGGGCAGCCACCCACAGCTGATGTGCTTGCTGTGGTGACACCCAAAAGGGGCCCAGCGTGGGCAGGGCATCTCTGTCCCCTCCAGGCCTGCAGCCCCCAGGTTTTCAGCCCCCAGTAGCTCCGTGATCCCAGCACCTCAGCCACCTCGCCAGCCAACACAGCCCAGATGAGGACATGGGAACGGGCCCAGATGCTCCAAGGTCAGGGTGCTTCCCTGTGCCCCGTGCTCAGACATGACAGACTGACATCTAGCAGAATTACTGCCCCATGGGCCACTAAAAACATGCAGGGACCAACAGACTGACCCTCCTAGAGCCACATGCAGTTGCCTACTTCTCAAGGCACAGACCAAGCCCCATGGGGCAACAAGGAATTATTGCTTCCGCAGCCAACCCAGCTGGCCAGAGCTTCTCCTCACTCTCCCCATGCACAAGACAGGTTTGGGGATCATCCCACCCAGCCATGCCCTAGGTCTCCCCCAGCTGGGACTGGCAGCACCACCAGAGTAATAGTAATTTTATATACACACATTTATATATTTATTTTCAGGGGTTGGCAGAGCAAGCTAGTGCTGCTTGAATCCACCCTGTACCAAAGCATGCTGTGAAGCCAATAAATAAAACTAAACTCCACCTAAAGAAACAAAAGGACTGTCTCAGCAACAGCAATACCCCTTGCACACATGGCCCTGCCTGGGAATAGCCCTGGAGCGATGCCCAAGACCCCCAGTTCTTCAGACAAAACCCACTCAGACAGCCATTTGCTCGATGGGGTATTTTGCACTTGGCTCCTCATAGTGATCTCTGCATGTTGTACCAGCACAAAGCACCTTTGGTAGGTGTGCACCACAGAAGCAGCAGCCCCAGGGAGCTGGAACAGCCCTGGGCTTCTCCTCAGAGCTCGGTGCAGCCTCCCCCTCAGCCCAGCCTCCTATAGAAAAGCCTCTCAGGGGATTCTTGAGATAAAATTAAGAAAAGGGAGACATTTGTTGGAAAAAAAAAAAAAAAAATTAAGTGAATTGACTTTATTAGAGACTGTGCCACAGCTTGAGCCATCCAGACCCCGTGCCTGGAGCACAGCTGCTGGTTCACACGAGCAGAAGCCAGCCTTGGGCTGCCAACAAGCCTGATAATCCCCCCCGATAGCTAGATAACCAGCCCGATAACACTCCCAATAGCATGATAACCAGCTCCAGTGTGGGGGCAGTTACAGGGAGGCACACGATCAATATTGCCAGTGCCTGACACTCATCGTACTGCAGGTGTTCATCGTACTGCACATCTTGGGGCTATCCCAAGGCAGGCTCTCCTATATACTCCCATGCCGGGTATATATTTACACCCAGGAAACCAGGAGAGAAACCCAGCAAAGCCACATGTAACAATTATTTTTGGAGCTAAAGACAGCGTGGGCAGCATCACAAGGAGACGCAGGGCGTTAGCGCTGGCTCTGCCACCAGCCTGACCATGGCAAGGCATCTGCTATGCACCAGGGAAGAGCTGCAATGTTTCCCAGTCCCTGCGGGCACAGGGAAAGCCAGCTAACTGATCTTATGAAATCTCCTAATTAATGTTTGTAAAGATCCGGAGATGAGAGCGGCTATGTAATTATTCTCCAGCACGCCCCGTTCCTTATCAAGGACTCGTAACCTGGCAGCCCAGGCAGACGCCTGGGTCTGATCCTGCCCTTTTCCAGCCCCATTTAGCAGTGGCCAGGAAGCCCTGCAGGACATGGCTCACACAAGCCCTCGGAGGACAAGGTGGGCTTCCAGAGTCCAGCCTAGACTTGCACAGTCCTTTTATTCCCAGCTATGACCAAAGCAGCATGGATCAAGAGCAATTCCACAGAGGTGACCGTGGTGGCACACCTGCCACCATGGAAGTGATGTGCAGGATGTGGCCAGGACCCCACATGGCACACACCACACAGGGGCAGCAAGGGTAATCCTGGGAGAAGGTGGTTTCTTAATTGGCAATTAGTTTTTTTGCACATTGCCCCAAATACCTCTCCTATTGCTTTTGGAAAGGTGGCAGCATCAGATTTTCCAGCAGGAAAAAAAACTGTTCTGCGTAACAAGCATTTTATTTCAGCAGCGTGCTAAATAAGTGCAAAGGGTCACGGGAGCTTTCGGATGACATCAGCCCCTTTACTATTAATCCCGTGTTGAATATTATCCAGGAGAGAGTAATTTTTAATGGGGCCCTGGTTCGTCTTGTTTAAACTTGCACATACCTGAGCTACTTTTAGGCCTAAACCCACAGAAAAGAAAATAATGCGACTTGGCTTTAGTGCAAGCAAGAGAAGTGCTAATTCCACCTCCTTTTATCTCTGCGTTTACTCAGTAGTACAGAGTAAATACAAGAAAATGGAGATTGTTACATTAAGGCACACCTAATAATACTACACCATTCTTAATGCCAATTAACTCCGGGGCCTTTCAACATTGCAATCACTCAGAGCACACTCCAGATAATACAGCTGATAGGGCAAGTGAAAAAAAGCCGTGTGATCAGCACTTGTGGGGAAGGCTGAGCCTCGGTGAGGGGAAGGGGAGCGATTATCACAGCAGCACACAGCACCTTTGTGCTGCAGGTCTCCGGGTGCTTTACCAGCAGCTAAACGAGCTCGAGCACCCCAGTGCCCTCATTAAATATTACACTTCGTACTTGCAATGCACAAGACCCGAGCAAGGAGGGGAAAAAAAAAAAAAAGTCAGCAACCTCATTTTGGTGCTAAGCTCAGGGCTTATCCCAGCTTTACCAATAAAGGCAGGCACAAGGAAAGGCAGCAACTGGGTCAGGCTTGCTCAGAGAGCAGGGGTGAGGAGGGACATCCTGCCCCTGTGAGGCTCAGAGCTGGCTTCCCTCGTGCTCCACATGAGCAGGCACTGCTGGAGGTGTTTGTCTGAGCAAAGGGATCCATTAAATAGGATCTCTCTCACTGGGATGCAATTATACAGGTTTTTTCCCCCTATTTATTTGTAATATGCAGATAAAATTGATGGCACCCCAAAAAAACCTACAAAACCTTAAAGTTACATTAGTCAAGAGACTTACAAAGGGTGATCTTTGACAGCCACCTCTCTCCTAGCAATAGCAAGGTCTCCAACAAGACTTGGTGCCCTGGTTCTCTTAACTCAGAGATGCTACTGTGAAATTTGGCAGCTGGACACCCACAGAAGCCACCGCTGGTGGAGAGGAGACAGGTCCACATGGTCCAGCGCACCCCTGCTCCCAAAGAGCTGGTGAGATATCCAAAGCTGCCCAAGGTATGGCCAAGGTGGAGGGCTTCACAGCCAAGAAGCAAGCAGCAGGCTACGGGAGCCCGAGCAGTGCCGCGTGGAAGGAAGCAGCGGGGAGCTTTGCATTTTTGTGCTCTGGACTAAGTCGCCAGGTTGGGTTATTTCTGAGATGGAAGGTATGATCTTCCTTTCTAAAAATATGCGTGGAAAGCTGCCAGGGGGGAACGCAGGCCTCCAAAACCAACAGGCAACTATGCTTTTAGGAGAAGAGAAACCCTCAGAGTCCTCCGAGCACTTCGAAAGTTTTTAAGTATGTCGGGGATGGGAGCCTTGGTAGGCTCTGCAGGTCACAGAGCCTGTGCTTCTGATGCAAGCTAAAAATCATCAGAGCTTTCAGAGCAGAGACGACGTGTGTAAGCAGAGCAGCCCTGCAGATCAAACAAGCCACAGCACTCGATCCACCCGCTCCCGTTCATGTGAGCAGGACGTTGCCCCAAGGGGAAAGCGAGCGCGGAGCTGGCGACACTCCCCGCACGTTTGGATCGCTCTCACGTCCGACTGGATTCACTCAGCTTGTTTCAAACCTGTTCAGGGCAAGACCACAACATTTTATGTTGTCACCAGGTACCCAAGGGCACAGGGCCTGTCAGGCAGGTGCTCCAGACAGTGACAAAGCCCACCAGGGTTTTGCTGGAGGAGGCTGGGGCTCTGTGTGGGGACACACTATGCTTGTCCTGGGTCCCACCATATGAGGGATAAGGCAGCACCGCGGCCAAAGGAAGCCCCTCAAAGCAAAGCCTTAAACATCTCTAACCTGTCTACACCAAAAAATGAACACCAGGGGCAAGAGCAAAATTAACCCCCTCAACAGGAGCTGATCATTCAGGTACACTTATGCCACGTGGCCAGCAGGACAGGAGTTCCCTCCCTAGCACATGATGGCTCTGAAAAATAGTTTGCAAGTTTTAGGAGATTTCAGATCATTGCCTCAGTCTTCTGCCCTAAAAATCCAAGATTTCTAAGTGCTGAATAGTTCTAAGTTTTCCCTTGGGGAACAAAAAGCATTTGGGAAAAAAAAACGAGAACTATTCAAAAAATCCCTTGTTGATGGGGTAGAAGTCATCCGCAACGCACCATGCCAGGCTAAGAATTGACTCAAGGTTCAAAAGCAAGCTTTTAGGAAAAGCTAGCTTAAAAAAAAGTTTGCTACAACTCAAAGGTAACTGATTAAATCAAAAACCTGACACTAAAGTTAGTGCTTCAGGAGAGGAAGAATATTTAATTTTGAAAAAAAGAAAATCACTGGACCAACTTGTGCCAAGTACTCTTTTTCATCTGCACTGCTCGTCCTGTGGCACAGACCAAGGACACCTGGTTTCAGCTCAGAGCTCGTGTTCAGGGCTCAGGAGCCACAGCATGGCCCGAGCATGGCTAAAACAGGGCAGGCACCCGCATGCAGCCACGAGAGCCAAATAACATGCTTGCTTGGATAAGTGCTTTGGGCCATTTGAGTGTGCTGATGTCCTAATAAGCATGCACAAGTTTTCAGTGGCGTTTTCAGTGGCAGCTTAACATTAAACTTATTTATAATGGCTTCCCCATTTGCAAAGGCAGTTTTACCTTTCTTTTTATAGGGGAAGGAGCCCAACGGGGAAGATGCAAGTTAAAAGAGCAATACACATGAACGTTGAACTCCTTTGTGCTGCCTTTTATCTACATGCTGCTGAGAACACGAGCAGGGTGACACAAGTCAGGCCACCCCACACCATGCAGCAGCTCTCTGGCTCTCACTGCTCTGCTGGGAGAGGGCTGGGGCAGAGCAGCACTCGCAGACACCCACCAGCAGCAGATGAGAGCAAAGCTCTTCCCAGCAGCCTTCCCCTGCTAATCAGAAGCAGCCCTATCTGGCTTCAAGACTCAAAACCAGTCCCCAGCATTGCCTCGCTGAGAGAGCGAAACCCTCCAGCAGGTTTAAAGTTATTTTTTTTTTTTGTCTTTCCTATCAGGCTGGATCTAATTAGGAAAGGAACAGCATCACCAGAAAGGCTAAAATTAAACTGTCCCTTCAATTAGCGGAGTGTAGCTGGCAGGAAAGCAGGACCTCGTGGCTGGGGGTGGCTGTCTGTGGCTTTGGCTTCGCTCTCCAGGAGCACCAGGCGCTCCCCTGCCTTCAGACCCTGCTGGGCCTTTGGATGCTAATTGAATGAAATCAGATTTTCAGCAACAAAAACGACTGTCTGAAAAATGCATGAGCAGGGACAGACTGCCCTAAAACTAGAGTTGTTCTTAATCTAGAAGGTGCAGAGGGAAGGGAGATGGAGGTCGAACAAGGGTGCTGGTGCCCCACGAGCCTGGGTTTCCACCAGGTTAGAAGGAGGGAGAAGGGCCAGCCTGGACCCATATCAACCCCTTCTGCCTCACCCCATAAAGGAGTCATACTGTCAGGCTAAAATCCAGCAAGATTTCACCTGAACACACCACAACCACTGCGAGAAGATTAACAGGTTTAATTACAGACCTGGGACAAGCTCCTGGGGTTGGGCTGTCACTGCCAGCTCCCCAGTTCACCACCACATCCAGTCAGCTCGGCTGAGTCCACCTCTCACATGCATATGCTCACGAAGATCAAAAGGCTTGGAGATGCTGCTCAGGATCGGGAAAGCAGCTATTCTGATGCAAATGGAGCCAGCCCCATCACCCGGAGCTCAAAAGCAAGGTTCAACCAGAAATGCAGCTTTACAGGCTGAGATCCCTTGCAACAGCCAGTCTTTCCTGCTTCTAGTACAGCTTGGAATTGCTCTGAAAGAGCTTTTCAGAAAATACTGCAGAAGACCTGCTTTTGGACTTGACCTACCTGCACACCAACACACCCACCTCCCCCTGAGGCCATAAGGCAAGAGGTGGGCCAGCCCCTGACCCCATCCCCAGCACAAGTCACCTCCAGGTATCTCCTGCCTTGTGACAAGGATGCCACTAGAGCCACACAGATCAGAAGTCAGAGTATCACCCTCCTTTTACAGTTCCTTGCAAAGCAGCAACATGCCTGAAGCCAGAAGTAGGACTGGGGACCACGAACCCCTCATTCCCAGTTACCCAACTGGGATGTGCCTGACTCCAGGCTTCCCACTGCAAATAGGCATCTGCAACAAAGCCTCTTCTCATGGCCCCAAAATGAGGAATATCTCAATTTTTCAGTGAAAAAATATTCTCCCAAAGGGCGGCAAGACTTATAAAAACATACCCAAACAATGGCAAGAGAAGAGGTCATTCCTGCGCTCTGTTAATGGGGTGTTAAGTTATCCCAATTACATGTGTTGCAATATCACATATTTAGCTCTGTAACAAGCACTAAAATCTTGGCATTGCTTTTGGCCAAAGGCAATTGCTTATCAAACACGGAACACGGTGCCAAAGAAAAAATGATAACTATTTCCTAATGCATTAGAGGAATTCTGCCCTGGATGCAGGGCTTCATTAGCCAGACACAAACGCGTTGCGACCGCGTGGTTTTAATCTCCGCGGGTCTGAGCCAGCACTGCAGAGCACGCCGTGGCGGGGAGCTCTGCACAAAGAGCTGGAGAGGGGCTCCCGTGGAAAATGAGATGAGCAGAGCACAGCCAAAGACGCATGCATGGATGCATGGCAGTTCACTTGCGTGGCTGTTTATTATTCAGAAAGCTTTTCTGTGATGTTCAGCGAGCTGCAGAGTGACTTAGCAGCACAGGAACGGGGTTGTGAGCATTCCTTATGCTATGGGCAGGGTTTAGCAAGAGCAGCAGCTGAATTGGCAAAGGCAGGATGGGCACCCCCAGACCCTGGCCAGACCCTAGGAGAGCACAGCAATCCTGCAGCACTGAGCACAGCCCCCAAACCAAGCTCCTTCCCCACCTGTAGGAGATGGGGTAACATTTACCAGCTCCCCAAGCAATACCCAGATCTTTGCTGGGTACGTGACACATCCCTGATTTCTCCTCCCTCCTTGGGGAGCCAGCACCACAACAGGGGGATCGCTCCCAGTCTCATATTGAGGTTACCGGCCTCTTTCAGCCCCCTTTGGAAATCCTGCAGCGACAGCTACAGCCTCCCCCAGCGCTCCAGCAGCTCCGCGGCCAAGCCCTGCTGGAACCTGGATGAGAAGAGCCTGCACCACAGGGAAAAATAACAGGGGGAGGCAGAAAGCTAGCTGAACTTTCTTTAACCCCAGAAAGAGTGCAAAGGGATTTCTTATTTTCTTCCCTCTGGTTTGTCCATCCCTAATTAGTATCTCAGAAAGCCATGTCGGTATTTCGTAACCCTGCTAGGACGGCGAGGCTCAGCCAGGACTGCTTGGTGTTGCAGATATTTACAGTTTGCGCTCCATCCTCCTTGCAGCACTTCTCCCAAGCCAGACCACAGGGTGCTCCAGGGGCCACGCTGCCAGACATGAAAGCACAGCTTGGTCCAGAGAATCCTAAAGAGGCAACTGCAGGGGGGGAAATCTGTTGGGAGCTGGAGCATCCTGACCCACAGTGGTGCTGGATCACATTGACATGGAGGTGTAAGGGCTTCACCATCCACATGCTGCTCCACAAAGGATAAAGTACACAACCAGCAGCTTCCAGAGCTGGGGGCAGCCCTCCAAAATCTCATCCATTTAAGCACAAAAGTGAAGAGCTGAGCCTGGGAGGTTGCAGCACCGGAGCTGTGGCCCCTGTAGGTGCAGAAAGCTGAGCAGGAAGGATGCAGCCTGCTCCCTGATGGTACCAAACAGTGACCACCAGTCTGGGAACACAAGTACTTCTGGCAGTAACTGATGGAAAGCAGGACTTATACCGCATGGTTATTCACAGGTACTTCACAGCAGCACGATGGCAGGGAACCACGGACACAGTCTGAGAAGTCCTGCAAAGACTGAGGCAAGCTGAGTCGCATTCAGGCTCTGAGAAGTACTTACTGGAAATGGGCATGTGTTAGGATTATTCATGACAGTCAATTTAAACCAAAGATGTAAGAAACTCTAGACTTACCATTAAATATTCACAAAGTCAGATCTAAGAGCTACGCTAACACAGGCCAGAAAAAAATCAGAGCTAAACGTTACCCAAGAGTTAAATGAAGTGCTGTGACTTACTAACAAGTTAAGTAGGAGACTGCTGTTCTCTTGGATTGAAGAGTTTGAAAATAATGTTTCTGCAGGAGCAATCTGCTCATGGAAAACCTCAGGCAGAGGAGTCAATTCACAAATTCCTCCCACTCCCGCGTTACCTGACCAGGACCTGCCTTTATGGATGGCAGTAGATTTTTAGACCAGATGTTGTCAATCAGCATAGCTCCACCAGGTTCATCTTCAGGGCAACTACACAGCTCTACAACCTGTAGCATCTGGCTCGTGGGGACTTCCTACTGACTGGAGGGCCATAAGAGGTGTCCTTTATATATCATGCACCCACCACGACCAGGCTCTCAGATGACTCCTCCTAGAGAAGCACAGTCATTAACAGCTAGAGGAGGGGTCTCCATGGGAGGGATTTACTCCAAAGAAGACACATCCTTCCTGATAATCTGTTCCAGTTTCCTTTTTCCCCATCAACATCTGGGGTGTATTTATAGGTAGCCAATTTAGCTCAGAGATCCCACATATGGCACTGCAGCAGCGCTGCTTGCAAGCTCCAGCGCTCGCTGCATGCACTCAATAAGAGCAGGGAGCTGCTCTTCTGGAAACGGGTGGGAAACAACCCCCAGCTCTTTATGAAAGTTGAAGAAGTCACTAACACATGCAGAAACAACAGGAAAAAAGGAATATAACTTTGAATGAAGTGGTGCAACAGCTCTGGAAAAAAAAAAAAAAAAAAACAAGTGAAAATTATCCAGTTTGTATAAGATATTCCGAAAGCCAGTGTCAGTCCATCATGTTTCGTATTAAACCCAGATGTATATCATCTTCTCATCAAAGAGAAGTGGCTGTAGTTGTTACAGTCGGCCAGCTGGTTTTAAGCTCCCCTTTTCCCCATAGTGTAATATATCCCAGGCTCGTTGGAGCTCACGTCCCATGGAATATCTTTGCAATTTGTAACCAGTGCACAATACGGCTCAGCTGTAATTTCATAAATCACCCCGGAGCCTCTGTTTAATAATAAATCTTCTGATAGCTCCGGATTGCAAGGGACCAAGCAAAGGTTTGAAAGGGGATTTTTGCCTTTCAAAGAGGGAAAAATAGATGCAAAGACATTTGCAAAATCCACAAGGGGTCAGTGTCTTGGCAGAAATCCTCCTCTAGCACTGACGAGCACAAGCACAGTCTCAGCTCCAGGATGTTTTTAATACTCCAGGACAAGTGTAGGCTCTGTGGGGGCAGGGGGTCGCATTGGATGTTTCTCTCCCTCCCACTCTTTTTAATGAGGAAAGAAGACAAGCAGCAGCTCTGCTTTTCTGCACTTCCCTGCTCACTTCAGCACAAGTGGCCCCTTAGGAGGGGAGCAGCCGGCCGCAGGCTGTCACCACACCTGGTGACACCAGCCCTGTTATCAATCAGGATGGAGCAGCACCACTGCACAGCAGCAGTGGATCAGGATTGACCCAGACCTATCCAAATTGCAGCCCCAGTTCAAGCAGACCACAGGGCCCGCAGGGCTTGCATAAATGTACCCTTTGCAGCACTGCACACAGCTTGAAATAAAGATCAGCCTCCTGAAGCCTTCCCCTCACTGTGAGTCACCTGAGGGACACACTGCCAACAGCAGATCTAGAGAGGGAAGGAACAAAGTTTCCCAGCTCATCTCAACACCATAATCCCAGAGGTGTTTTGATATATAAAGTAACAACCACCTCTTTAACATCCTCAGTCATTTTCATTTGCAACCATGTAAGTACGGTGAGTTTTGAAAGTTTGCCTGCTACTTTCCCCATACCATTTTTCTGCCTGCATAGAGACTTCTGTGATTGTTTTGCAGATGTTTTCCACTGACTCGAGGACCACTGCTCCAAGGGGTGACACCCAGAAGCTTTACCAGCCTTCATTTTGGTCCCCTCTCTGAGGCCTATTACTGAAGCCAGCTCAGACACACAGAGGGGTTCTTACAAGGCAGCACAGTTGGAGGAGGATTGCCCATGTCCTACTCGATCTCATCAGCAGCTCTGGTCTCCCACCCCCCCATCCTCATCCCGAAGGAAACATGTTTCACAGCATCCCATTAAAAGCCCGCTTCACAGCTCTTCTACCATGATCATCCACAGCTTATGAATGTTAAGCTGGGGCACTCGTAAACCTTCTGAAAGTTTCATCTTAGTTTGCCTGGTTTTGGAGTGAATTACATCTCAGACAACTCCAAAATCAGCACGTGGCCCCTTTTCATCTTGCCTGATACCAGCTCACGTACACTTTTTCCTGAGATGTTTACTAATGCAAGAACTCAAGGACACGGCTATCAAGCCTTGCTAGAAAGGAAAATAAATATTGAGGTCAGTTCCCATCAGGGCACCACACACTCGGAGTCACCTCAGATGTTGTCGTCTCGCTGCCCAAATTACTCCACACACGCTGTGATTTAATAGGTTACTTACAGCAACAGCAGCACAAATCCTGCATGTTTAAGGCCTGCCCACTAAACCCAGCACAGGGAACAGGCTCACTGGGGTTGGGTTACGTCAGATTCCAAGGACTGGTAAAACCGGGGAAAAAAAAAAAAGCCTCCTGATGTGTTCTAACAGAGGGCTGCACTCCTGCAGGGAAATTATCCCTCTGGAGGTTTGTGCACAGGTCCCACTGGTGCAGCCCCTGCACAGCTACAGATGGGGAGTGCAGGGAGAGGGCACCCACATGGACATGATACCACAGACCCTAAATTCCAGAGAAGGAGGATGCTCTCAGGCCCTGGAGAAATTAAACATGACTCCAAAAGTGGCTTGTGCCACGTGCAGAACCTGGACACAAACAGGCCACAGTGTGAAGTTATTACAAGTTACTTCTAAAGCAAGGTTAGCAGGCACTGCCTTCCCATAAGAGAAATTAATATACTTATTTTATTAAATGCATGGCATCCACTAGAAATGGAACAAGAATTTTGCCATCTCAGTTAACCTGCTTCTTGGGATTTGCAATAACTTGATCTGCAACACAGGAGAAACCCTAAGGGACAGCTCACAACGCACAGGTCTTTCCCAGAGACACAAGGGGAAGAAACTGCAAAAAGCAGAACAAAAAAAAAATCCTAGTCTGTCTCTTAGGTCAACTGATCATTGTTTTGATTTCGACTCCACAGCCAAGCAAAGAATTGTGAGGACACTTTTTGATGAGAAAGTGCTGATCTAATGGAACTGGAGCAATTTGCAAGGCTGCATTGTTGTACTAAGCTGGAGGTGAAAAACCACAAAATGGGGCATTCTTCAAACTAATCAGGTTCTAAGTTTCTTCATGATTTTTAAAGCAGGAAAGACAAGAAATGCAGTGTTACAGGACAAAGGAGCTCTTAGCTCGTAAGAGCATTCTGGACATCTTTTCTCTGGAGAAGCTCTTTGGATGCCTCCATCCTTCCTCCAGCTCCCACAAAACCCTCTAGATCCAGGTCTGGTGGTGCCAGCAGCTTCTGATCCCACTCATCAGCTCATCGCCACGCACACCTTGGAGCCTGGTGTCGGTCACCCAGCAACCTGCACCCCAGGACCCCAGCACCCCAACCCCAGAAGACACAGGTGGGTTTTCCTCCTGCTCCAGCTGCTCCCTTCCACTTGCACTGTTTCAGTGTTCATCACCAACATGACAAGACGGAAAGCCTCACCACCACACCATGGCATTAGCTCAAGCAGCTGAAAACCTTTCTATATCCCACTGCTAAGCACCAAACCATGACAGCAGACTCCAAGCAAAGATTTTTCCAAGGAGCCAGCTCCTTGGCTTGCCCAAAGGCTCCAGGAAGGCATCTGAGCAGTGCCACTGGGACTACGAGGACCCCCAAGGAAGCAGAGCTCTCAGAAGTACTCTAGGTCACTGATGTCAAAAGCTCCTTCCAGCCACCACCTGGGGCAGAGCATAGGTCCTAGGATTGCTCTGCAGACACTTAACTGAGCAGACAAGGAGGAGAATTAGCCCTCATGAAGTGCCAGAAGCAATGACAACAGGGGAGTCCTGCCCAGTAACGGCATGCAGCAGGAAGGCAGCTCGGTGGGGACTTTCCTCCTGGGACACGTTCTGAGCAAAGCAGAAGAGCCTTGTTGACCATCTATGTGCAACTGTTCCTTGAAAAGCTGGAAGTGAAACAGCCAAAAAAAAAAAAAAGATGAGCAGAGGAACGGGAGCACGAGGGATACTTTAGAGAAGGGCATTGAGCCCCCAGAGTCAGAGTACGGAAGGCGTTCCCACATGATTCAGTAGACCTGAGGATAAGTGTCTGTAGGAAGAAAACTAGATTTTAAAGTTTCACCCTTAGAAATAAGGACACCCCCCTTTTAAGAAATAAAGTTATCCCCCTTAGAGGCCCATGCCAGGGCCCACTCCTCAGTGATGTGTTCAGCTCCACCACCTCTGCCAGACTGAGGACTGAAACCCTGTTTGAAGGCAGCTGAGCCTGGGCCACACACACCTTGGACCACGGTGTCAGAGGGGTGGGCAGCTCTCCAGGCACCGCACCTTCTGTTTCCCCAGGCAGACCAACAGGTTAAGACCCTGCAGAGGTAGGACATAGACCATCCATAGCCGGAAGGTGACCAAGTAAGATCCTGTACAACTCAGATTTTCAACAGGAAAAATATCAAAGAAGTTTCAGCCAAAACCTCCAGTGCATTTCAACTTCTTCTCCTGGTCTTTCAAGGCCAAAGAGCAACTCCACATAAAAGCAGACCCCTTCCCTGTGAAAACTGCCAGTACCTATGAGCTTAAAGACCACACCGAGACCCCTAAAGAGGTGAGCAGAGAACAGGGCCACTGCAAGGCCCCACCTGCACCTCCCTCCAGCCAAGCAGCATAGAGTGAGCTTCTCCTTGACATCCAGCACCAAGCAGAGCCAGAAACTCATGTGCTGGGGAGTTTTAAGAAATGATTACTATAGACTCAAAGCTATTTTTCTATTTTTAAAGAGCTGATGTGACAGAGCCGAAGCCCTTACACCATCAGCTCCCTTGGACTGATGTGCCTACTCAATCCCCACCATGCAATCCGGCCCATCGGCTGGCTCACAAAGTCCTCAGAAGAAAGAAAAACACGCTGAATTCCCCAGCATTTGAATCACTCAAGCTTTTGCCAAGAATGGGCCTCCCTCATTACAGTTTCATAATTCTTCAGCCCTTTCAGACTCACTCAGACACCGTTTGGGTAATAATTAACCATTGCGAGCGCTCGGTGCCTGCTCAGTTAAGATCTGCGTGTTCAAGCTTGGCAGACAAGACCTTCCAAGCTAAATGCACTGTGATGCTTATTTTTGTCAAGTATGTTGTTGTGGAATAAGGGGAAGGAAAGCAATTCCCAGAGGGTAGTGGGGGTTTTCTTCTTACCTTGCCCTCAAGCATCCTTTGGGAGCAGGATCCTTTGGGAGCAGGAACATCCCAGCCATCATGAATTTCCCCAGAAATTGGTTGGGGTTGCAGGTCTGCATCCCAAAGCCAAGCTCAGCAGCATGTCAGACCCCCCTGCTGCATCGGGAGGAGGCACGGCTCCTGCCCCATGCAGCCCTTCGGATGGTGGTGTTTAGGTCAAGGTTTCAGTAGGACACCATGACCTTCCTCAGACCAGGACAGAGATGGAGCATCATTGAGCTTAAAAAATACAGTTCAAGCTGGAAGATCCTGGAAGCCACAGATATTGGATGAGCAAGCCAGGGACAAGGTGTAGTCAAAAACAGGCAGAAGAGTTTCCTTCCAAAGCCTGCAGCCAGACTGCAAGGGAAACTTTGGGGAGTTTTCCCTTTGTATGTGCTCCTCCTGCAGTGCCAGCAGACTGCAGGGTGTGCTCTGGGGATGGAGCTGGGCTCTGACCCCAACCAAGTGACAGCCACGCTGTTGTGGCATCAGAAGGGATATGTGACTGTCACCAGGTTCCTGCCCCAGCACAAGTCACTGGTGCCTCTGCTCCAGGGACCAAGACAGTGCCAACACCTCCTGGATCACAATCACACATCACACAGCAGCACTGGGCTCTTCTGGGAAGCAGGCGACAGGTCAGAGATGTTTATTTGGAAAAAAAAAAAAAGCATAAAATAAAGGCAGTTCTAGGATTCTTCCAGAAAAAGGAAAATCCCATTACCTGCCTGTGTCATGGGCCAGTGTCCACCCTTCACAGCACCTCTGGGGGAT
This sequence comes from Oxyura jamaicensis, assembly GCF_011077185.1. NCBI lineage: Eukaryota > Metazoa > Chordata > Aves > Anseriformes > Anatidae > Oxyura > Oxyura jamaicensis. The sequence continues at coordinate 19,890,890 of NC_048902.1, read as the reverse complement.
GCAGACAGCCCCACCACATGTGCCATGGGGCTGTCACCCAACCTCACACCTTGCAGCACCAACATGAGATGAGGAACCTCTGAGCAAGCACTCAATGGCAGATACAAAGCAGTGGTGAAACCATGGGATCCAGGAATCCCTTACCAGGGCTGCAGGCTGAGAACAGGAGAGATGCTACCAGCCCATGGGCTCTTGCAGCTGGCACTGACATCCCTGAGCACCAGTTCCCACTGCCAGGGCTAACACCCTCCCACAGATGCAATCATGCCAAACAACCCCTTAAACACATCCAGATGTGATCTGGGAGGCTAAATAATAGTTCTTGATCTTATGACAATAGTGCCCAGAAGGACTTGGAAAACTCTGACAAAAAAAGCTTTGAAGCTTTGTGCAATGTGCCTAGGACAGTTTATTCCAAGAATTCCACAGTGACAGCTAGAAGTGCTCCCTAAATCCCCATCTGACTGAGCTAACAGCCTGAGCATCCTTCCCATACCCAGAGGTGCTACTGAACCATCCGTGCCCTCAACTGAACACAAAAGAGCTGAGCAGACATCCCATACTTGTGTTTTACCAGGACTTCAGGTACAGAGACTGAAAACACACTGAGAAGACCTGCTAGCACCTCCAGCTTTTGGTATCCTTTGTGAGCCATAGGAACCACTACACAGGAGTGCTGCTGCATAAGGAAACAAGAACCTAAAATTTACAGAGGTTTTGCACTGTGCATTCAGGATTACACACAGCTGGATGCTCCTCTGCTGTTCATCTCAGCCTCACTGGTCTAGAAGTCACACTGATGTTACTCAAGGAAGACTGCACTTCGGACATTTCCTCTCTTTCCTGGTCCAGGCTGAAAATACCATGAGAAGTATTATTCCCAGAAAATATCGGTAGCTCTAATCCCAGCCCAACAGCGAAAAGAAAGCTGGAGGCAGGAAAACCAGCAAGCAGCACTTCTCAAAACTAAGGCATGGCTGATTGGGTTTATTTTTTAACAAAGATTTTAAGGAAACATGGGAGTGAGCCACCCCACCTGTCCATCCCCACAATTTTTTGAACCCTTTATTCAATTTCAACAAAATCCGTGCAAGGATGAGCAACCACAGGCTTCTCACGGGGTCTGGCGTGCTGCCTCACATGCACTGAGCTGTCCCTACACAGGGAAAAGATGTAGCAGGAACCAAACACTTTAAGAATCAACAAGATCTCAGCTGTAAAACCTGCACCTCCTCAGACAGGCAGGAAAACCTAATCCCCAGCCCCATGGCAGCCAAAGCACCTCAAGCCACCGCCTCCTCAAGAAACACCTTTATTTCCCCCAAATCTTTCCCTCTGTGAAGGGGTCACATCCTCCACCCCCCGAGACTTCCCTCATGTGCACGCTGCTTTTCACCCCCCCATTCCCAGAGCCCCGTTTCCAGCCCTGTGCCCCAAACCGGGGCTGGCTGTGAGAGTCACGTTTTCCCCAGAAATTCCGGGAAACAGGCTCCTGCTTTTAACGAGGAGAAGGTTTTTCTGCTGACTTCCATAGCCAAGCTAATAAAAATGGAAAGCAATAAGAAATTCCAGCAGAAGGGAGGCACGGGGGGAGGAAAGGGAAGATACCACTCTGCTCATTTGAACCTCTCCTAAATAGGAGGAGATAATTAGCCACATATATCCCAGAAAGAATAGCAACAGTATAAGCAGTTATTGGGAATGCACACTTTAAGAGCATTTGCCAAAAATGCCTGCTTTTATTAAAAAGGAATGGTTTCACAAAGGCCCAACTGTAAGAAAGGTTGTAATTTGCCCAAATAAAACTTAATTTGATCCATGAAATAGCTGTGGTTTATTGTGTAATATATGTGCTATGTGTTTTAATTTAATAGAATCCAATATAATTGTAAGCTAGTGAAGTTTCAGAGCAATTTTGGGTTGTTCCCACAGTGTATATAGTACAGATGCTACTTTGTCCATCGCACCAGCGCATTCATAAATCAGGAATATAGAGGGGATTATCCACAAAGCAGCAAGCAATGCTTCATCACACACCAAACGGAAAATAAGGCCTTTGAGGGAAGCACAAGGAGTTATTTACAGGAAACATCTCCGGATGCTCTGCAGCTAACCACAGCATCTCTGGCTCTCCTCCACCTGACGTCGGGGCTGTACCTGTTGCATGGATGGCACCGGGACAGGGCTGCCCACCACGCTCCCCAGCACCACTGTGATGCTGCGGACCTCCTTGGGATGCCCTGCCACCCACAGCACGCCTCCTCTCTGCTAGATTCATCAACGCAGTCCACCTTGAGTCAGAAGTGGAGACAAACCTGTGTTTTTGCCCTCTAGAAGGGCTGCAATTGAGGCCAGGCATCTGGAGGCAGAGCAGCAGCCCCAACCACAACTGCTTCAGCCTCTGACCCAGTGCCACCCGATGCCTTGGGCAGCAGGTAAAGCTCATTCCCTGCCCCTGTCTGACCCACTGCCAACAACAAGCACAGCTACAGTACTGGAGCAAACAAAGCCCAAGCCTATCAGGGCCACTGGAGTTTTGGGAAGCGCGGGTACACATCCAAGTCCTTCAACAACTCTTAAAAATACTGATTTTCAACCTAAACCAAGAACCAGAGCTGTTTCATTCTTTACAGAGACCATGAAGTCAAACAGCATCACCTGGAGCTCATTCCTCTGCACCAACCATTTTTTCTCCCCCTTGCCAACCCATGCCGTTGGGGAACATTCAGCTTTTAATCAAGCACTGCACACATCCTCCACATTTCTACTGAGAAGTAAAGCCCTGAGTAGGAAAATTATGCAGAACAGTGGCAAGAACTGCTACAACAGGATTTTAGCCTTTCTTTCCAGTAAGAGCTGAGCATGGTTCCTTTTAGCATTCATTTCTTTTCCGTTCTGGCTAGCAGAAGATATTTCACAGTCTTAATAGCGATGGAAGTCAAGGGCAGAGAAGATGAACGTCTTCAGGACCTACCAGCAGCAACTGGCTGCTTCTCATCAGCCCATCGCACAGACAGCTTTAAAACATGATGTTACTCAAATTGAGAGGATCTTGTCAAATAAACACACTCCACACACCAAAGCCCATGAGGACTCAGGCCCAATTCTGGAAGAACAGTAATTTTGGGTGCTCTTGGCACAGGGACATTACTGGGCAGCATTAACACTCCTGGCTGGAGCTGCACCCCACAAACAATCAGGGACCCCCCTGTTAATGCTCTGATGAAGGTGTCCAGTGAGTTTTGCAGCCCCAGCACCCCATTAAGACACCTCCCTGCCCCACCACCCCTGGGGACAATCCATGCAGCAGCCAGGGCGAGCCAGTCTGCCCCTTCCAGGTTGTCCCAATCTGCCCCTTCCAGGTTCTACCACAGATCTCCCACAGGGTCAGGCTCTACACAGACAAGGAAATCAGAGGGCTGAGGGAACTCCACCAGCCCTGACACCAAACTCACAATGCCCCCATCCTGCAAGGACTGACCAAGGCACGCTCCCACCCACCTGTTTCACGGAGGAGCACTGAGCGGTGCGAGCACCTCCGAGCTCAGCCACCAGGACGCTGCTGCTCAACGCTGCTTTTCAGCAAACCTCCAGCTCTCCAGCCCAAACTCCAAGATCAGGGCGCTGCAAGTGGGAAAATGGGGTTTGGTCAGGGGTTTATTACCCCTCCTACAGGGGCTGGGGCTGATGAACAAAGACCAGCAGCTGGGGGAGCACAGCTGGGACCCATCAGGTCTGTAGCAGCGCCCAACGATGCCCAGCTGCTCCTGCAAACCCTGGCAGGGAGAGAAGTTCTTTCAGATAAATGCCTGCTCCTGCCCACCTGGCTTTCTTGGGGGTATTTAAAGTTAGCAGTGGGGGTTGGTTGTCACAAATGGGAAGGATTTTAGCAGGCAGTGCTGCTCAGAAAGTCCTAAAGCTTCTTTAAAGGAGACAAAGTTTGAATGATTACAGTGAAGTATTAAAGGGGAGAAAAGGGACAGCAAGGAATACTTGACGTCTTATTTCATTGCCTCTCCATAAAATCATTTTCATTCCCTTTAAAGCCTCGCTGTCAACTGAAATAAAACTCTAGATTTATGCCCGGGGAAGCGCATGAGTAATAAAAAAAGAAAAATGAAGCACCGTCAGTGGGTTGCACAACGGAAACCCCGACCTTAACCCTCCAAGTTTCAGCACCGGAGAGTTTTGCTTTTTCAGGGAAAAGCAAAAACTGAGGCAAACCAGGAGCTCGGTGCCACCATGGCGGTGCAGGGAGCAATGCAGACAGCATCAGGGCATCCTCCCTTGTCCTTCCTTGTCCTTCCTCAAGGACGTGTTAGAGGTGGGTGCAGATGGATTTGGCACTGCCTGGGGCTATGCTGCCACCTCCGCTTGTGCGAGGGTGGAGGAGGAGAGGGCTCAAGGGACAGGGACCCAAGAGATGGTTAAGGATGTCTGCAGCGTCCCACATGGCATCTCAACAAGGACGGATGCTGGCATCGCTGCGGGGTGTTTGAGGCCATCTGGGTGGTGAGGGGGGGGCTGGGAAAGAGGAGCCTGGAAAAGGAAACTGTCAACAACCATGGAGAAGCAAATCAGCTCTTGGCTGGTTCTTCTGAGCTGAAACGAAGGCGGTATTTACGAAACCCTCTTTTTGTCAAAAGAAAAAAAAAATCTTAAAATGATCTTTTAACCAAGCGCATGGAAGTGATACAGCGAGTGATGTAGGTGGTATGGCACAACACACCGGATCTAAGCCAAAGGGGATAAAAAAAAAAAACCCTGCAAAGCTCTTGAAAGCTGGCTTTAAACGATAGTGACATGTTTTGACACCATTCCCTGACAACAATGGCTGTAACACAAACAAAAATTAATGATGTCATATTAGTACCGATGCTGCGTGAACTCAACCAATGTGGTCCCAATTAAATATCATTTCAAGTATGGTTATAATTTGAAAAATGAGCTGCAGAAATGTCATTGCGACATTCCCTGCTCGTGTCTCTCCCCAGCGTCCACGCCAGGTCTGCGCCTTTCCCAGCACGATGAGGTTCCCACCTGCCCTATCCCTGCTCGTAGCTGCTGTAGAAACCCTCAGGTATTACCAGGAGGGATTTATAATAGTATGTCAGTCCTGTTTTAGTCTCTGTCTGGGTTTGGAGCCATTAAGGAGGTCTTTTTGCATGCTTTTCTCTGCAAATACGAGGGCTACAAAAACATCCCCTGAGCACTGAAAGCTGAGGAGCTCCTTCAAGTCACCGGACTCCAGAGGCAGGGGCTTCACGAAAAGCCAACTTGCACAGTAATAAACTCCAAGACTTGGCCCCACCAGTCACTGGCAATAAATAACGCAGCAAATAACTTTACTGGCGAAGTGAAGCCAAACACCACCAACCTGCCCGTGCGGGCGCATGGTGCTACAGTGATGAGAGCAACAAAACTGATGCAGAAGTCAGCAAAATGTCCGACTTTATCCACAATTTCCAGAATGTACCTCTGCTGGGACAAGCTCATCAATCCAGGACCTCTGGCTGCAGCTGCTCCTTATAGCAAGGATATCCTTAACAATTCTGCTTTATTGCCTGGCGGAGACTGGGAGAGCCACAGGACGAACCCGCACAAGCCTCATTCAGCGCACTTCCACCTTATTTCAGGTTCCCAAAATTCAGGCCACGTTACGGTGTCTCCAGCAGAGGAGCCGCCCGACTACACGTTATCCAAAAGCACCGTTTGTTTCTCAACCATCAAACGCATCCAGGATGTACCAGAGTCAGTACAAGGTCAACAATGCAAACTGGTCCTACTGGACAATGCAGACTGGTCTTACTGGGTCCTACTGGCCTTTAGGGCCACGGTCAGTTCTGCTCCTCCCACCAGCACTGCTACCCACTGATTTGCACAAATGGGAACAGGCACACACATCGTCCCCACGTCCCCATCGTGCTGTGTGTTACCAGAGAGCAGCGAGCCCTGAACAAGGACAGCTACAGGAGACTTCCCTCTCACCTTCTCTTTGCTCCCTGCTCTCACGCTGTCCCCATTTCCCCTCCGCTTGGACACAGCTGCAACCTGCCAGCGACTGACCATTTTTCTAAGAGGGCTGGCTGGGATGGGGGACATCCCCCCTGACTGCAGAGCCTGAGCAGATGCTGCTCTGAACTTCAGTCAGGGGGAAAAAAAAAAGACCAAAAAAAAAAAAAGACAATTAAAACCCCCCCCTATAATGCGAATACTTTATTATCAATGAGTGACTGGTATTAGCTTTTTGTCTGGGTATTAATAATATTTTCAAAAAAACCATACATCAAAATTAGGGCTTTCTCCTATTTTTGCTGTATAATTTTTTTTAAAAAAAATCTGTATTGAAAGAATTATATAAGCCAAAGTGCATTTTCTGTTTTTTGTCCATATACACATTGCACCATACATAAATAATTACATTGTAAAAATGACTCCATAATTACAAGTATAATATATATTTTCATATAATATATAAAACTTTATATTAAATCTAGGTAGGTGATATTTGGGATAGTCTGTGTCTTTTTTTTATTTTCCTTTCGTCAGAGGCTGACCGTTATCGATTGTTACTGAGCAAAATCTCCAGCCAACACGGACACGACGTGATGAACTGTCTCGAGTAACAGGGCCCCCAGCCCTTGGCGAAGCTGATCCGCACGCTGTTGGGGTCGTAGGGCCCGTCCGCGTAATCCAGCTCAGCGGTGTGCTGCAAGAGGCAGGACTTCTCGTAGTCAAACACCTTGATGGAATAGCCCGGCATCACCTTGCGCACTATCAAAGTCCTACAGTTGGGGATGTCCAGTGTCGGGGAGTTGACAAAGATGGGATGCTCGCTGCGATTGTAAGCCCACACACCGTCCGGTTCTTTGCTAAGTAAAATCCCGTATCCGATTTTACTTCGAGTCCTTCTCACAGTCTCGCTCCTGTTTTCCAGGTTTAGCTGTCCGAGGCAGAAGCCGTTTCCTTGAGGTAGGTCATAAAATATACTGACAGACTGTTCGTACACTGTGTAGAGGCGGCCGACGCGCGTCCGGTGCTCCCAGTAGGCCACGTTGCACCAATGGCTCCTTTTCACGGCATCGGGCGACGTGCTGGCATCTGCGGGGGAAAGAAGAGCAAGAGTCAGGGTTTGCTGTGGACGCCTGGGAGAAGACAAGTATCGAGGGCAAACGAAAGGCTTTTCCCACCCACCAGCTCTGTTCTGTGAAAACAAAACTTGGCTTCAACCCAAAGCTCGTCTTCAACCCAAAGCTCATCTTCGACCCAAAGCTCGTCTTCAACCCAAAGCCTGTCTTCAACCAGTTCTGTCAAATGGCCCCAGGAAAGAAGGCTCAAGCACGGGCTGACAACCCGTTGGTCCACCCTCCAGGTCCCACCAAGCCCAACACCCCTTTATCTCTCTAATTTAAGGCTCAGCTCTGCGTCCAGCAGCCCAGACCCCATGAACTCAAGATGCATTCACTTCCAGCACCCAGATCCCACTGGGACACTGTACCCTGATACCCCCACCACAGCCTGGCCACCCCTGAGCTTGGCAGTTCCCCAAGTTCCTCCCGCACTGCTGTGGTGCTGCACCCCCAAGTCCAAAGGCAAACTTGGGTCGAGCTGAAACGCCGAGGATGCCCACGAACTGCTCGGGTGAGCAGCTCTGCTATGTGATATTCTTCAACAGCATTGCTGATGTTCCCACGGGGGAACACGGAACCTGAGAAGGCATTTCACGCCAAGGGGGAGTAGCTTCCCTGAGCTATACGTGTCCTCCTATAAAGCCATTGGAATTCTCTCCAGAACAATAAGAAACGTCTTTTCTTTCTAAGAATTACATTCAGGGAAGAGTGATGCAGACTACCAGAAATCTGCTCAAAGCTCACTGGAGTTTTTAAGATGCCTCCAGAAGGAACATGGGAACCTCAGCCCTACAAGGGCCCCGGAGGGGGCGAATTAACCTCTTGCTAGACATCGGCCCCGCTCCTACCTCCAGTTAAAAGAAAACCGCTCTGGGATTTCAAGCGAGGAGCTCTGCCCTGCTCTGCGCCCGGCATTAAGCTCCCTGACAATATATCACGCGCCCGCGGCCTGCTGACCCCTCCGCCTCCGTGCCATCAAGTCTGATTAACTCGCACGCGGGGTGATGCCATTATTTTGCTTCAGAGACCCCATTGACACACCGGATTTCAAGCACAGCCCCGCAGCCCCCTTTCTTTTCAGGCTCAAATTCCCCCGGAGGGGAATGGGCTCCCCTCCCCATTAACGATCTTTGAATTAAGCGGCTTTGTTAAGACTTTAACTTGAGTTGTAACTGTGCAAATTTAAGGGGAGGGAGATGGGGGTAATCGGACAAGCAGGGAGGAGGCAGAGCTGGCGGGATGCCCTTGGCCGCGGGCAATGCTCATCATCTCACACCGACCCCTCCACGTGGTCCAAACCCCCACCAAAATGCCAGGTCAGACCCTTTCCCCCCGTATCTCTTCGAATAATTTGTAGGACCCTACAGAGATGCCAACAGCCCCACTTTGGTTTGATGTGTGCTGTATCCAGAAGTGGGAAGAAACTTTCCCTGCATTTCTGGTGACCTACTGTGGAAAAGCACAACAGCAGCTTTGTGCCTCCTAATGCTGGAGCTGATGTCCTGGGCCTCCTATAGCCACGGGAAAACGCGGGCCCTGCAGCGTGTGACCCTATAGGCGTGGCGATGGCCAGGGTAAATGGGGACACGCTTCAGCTGGGGCTGTTTTTGTCTTCAAACCCACAGCAAGAGCATGAGAAAGCCAGGAGAGATGTTGACCAAGCAGCTGCTCCACAGCCACCGGCCTGTTCCTGGACGGAGCAATTATAAGGAGCCACAGGTCTCTGAAGAGCATTTTGTGCTCAACTTTGAGCTCCAAGTGCCTCTTTTTGGTCCCTATTTGGGACAGCCCCTGACATGGGCTCTATTTAGACAAAAATCAGCACATCTGAAGGTTTTTTTTCCACCTCATTCTTTGTTGCACCTAGAATCCAAGACGCCTTACAGAAGGCCCGTGGGCACACCGAGACACCTCGAGGAGACACCTCGAGGCTCAGCACCAAGCCTCTGACCCCGAGCCTCCCGCAGGACCCTTCCCGTGCCCCAGCCGCGCGGGCTCCTGCGCCTTCTTTTATCCCCCAGTGCTTTCAAACAAACCCTGGAAAGATGAACTCATCTTGCAGCCCTGACATAAAGCAAGCACTTCAGCAAGCCCCTAATACAAGGGGGCCTGTGCTGTGTCTTATCCGCTGCCAAGTATTAGTTTCGCCTCCAGCTATTAGCCGCTACCACTCAGCAGACAGCAGGGGCGGCCGGCAGAAAAGCAATTTAAATAAATATTCCATTTTTCCTCCTCTTTTTTCCATGCTGCCCTTTATGCACAGACAACAACACCCACTTTTTTTTTTTCAATACGTTTTCTTTCCCCCCCTTCTCCTCCTGGAACAGAGGCGCGCTTGTTGCCTTTCTTTTTGAAGGAAGGAAAATATTTTAGTCCAGCCGTGCCTCCCTCGGTGGTATACGCCGCATTTTTAACAACTATCATTGTAGGCAGCTACAACTCCTAACAGCTACATTTCGGGCTGGCGTCAGGGCTATCTCCTCCATCAGAGCCACCTCCATCGATCAGACGTTCGCGCTGGAACTCCGGCTCTTGTTTACTCGTGGCCTCGTTCCTCCCAGTCACCATTTCCTCTGCTGCAGCAGCGCCTTGCAGCAGGCGCATCCAAAAGGAAATTCAAACAATTTGAGATTAAAAAAAAAATAAAAAAGAAAGATGGGAAGCGAGACGGAGAATCAAAACCAGAACTTAATGGGAAAATGGTCTTTTGCATGGCTTGGGCGAGTGGGAGCCTTGTAGGAGAATAAAGGCGAAGAGCACGTGCTTTAAGCGCTCGCTGCGTTCGCTCCCCGTGGAGGTGAAGAAAATAACGGGAGGTTTCACATGGTTTGGGATTTGACAGCGCTTTACGCCAGCAGGGTTCAAAGCAGTTCATTAGAAGGGAAAAAGGAAAGATGCTTTTTCCAACCCAGTCCCTGCCCGCTGCTTGGTGTGGCACGTAGCGGCAGGATGGGATGGAAGACCCTCGCTGCGGGTCCCCCTGCAAAACTGAACCTGGTGACAACGGGGCCCCAGAAATGGGGTGAAAAGGGAGTGGTGCCCCCATTTCTCCCCAAATACCACCCTATGATGGCATATTCTTTGAGGAATATTCCCATTTTTGTGGTGACTCTGCCAGAAACAGCCCTGAATCATGCTGGGTGGCTTCTCATAGAGCCCCCCACGAGCCATCAGCCTCCCTTACACCGCGTAACCCCAGATCTTGCTCAGGGGCTTTCCAAAACCTGTCGGCGGGTCACCCACAGGGAAGACCACACATGTTAAAAAAAAAAAAACACGGCACGATGCAAACATGACGGGGACTGAAATACGTGTCCAACACCTGGAGGAGTCCCTGGTGGGAGTCCTGAGGGGACGCAGGGGGATATTCACAAGTAACTCAGCCCCTGCCCCGTTTTCATGCCCCACGCTACTCCCATGTTGCTCCTAACACTCCTGTGGCCACTGAGCTCCATCACATCTGTTACTCAACAGCCAAGCTCTTCCCACTGAGTTTTATTCCCCTGTAACCCCGTTAGGTACAACCTGAGCCTTTTTTCTGCCCTGTGCCACAGCCCAGGAGCACGTTTCCAGCACCCAGGGCACGGCAGCAGGATGGGGACAGCCACACAGGGGCACCGGGAGCGGGTTCCAGATAAAGAGCCCGGCACAAAGAACACACACATTTCCCCCAAAGCTTTTAACGGTTCACCGGGGAGCCATCAGCTCAAATCCCTGATTAATGCCCTCAGAAACAAGCTCCGGGGCAAGGAAGAGGTTAAAACTTTCCACGGCAGAAATGGAATTTTTATGGCCCTGAAAAAAAAAAAAAAATTTAATTGTCAATCTGCCCCAGCAGAGCTCACAACCATTTTCGTTAAGCCAATATACTTAAAATACCTCAGCCTTACAAGTTTCAGCTGGAATGTGCCACTCAGCCCCCTCCGAGAGACCGCACGCTGCGGCCAGCACCAGAGCAGGATGCGGGCACCGGGGACGTGCCACCCAGCCCCGTCTGCCCTCGCTGGGAGCAGGGGGGGTCCTGAGGAACCCAAGGGACACCCCCAGACTTCGAGGGGCTGAAGACACTCGACCAGCTCCAGCACTGGCCCAGGAGTAGTCTTGGGGACGTCCCAAGGCCACCAGCATGCAGGTGGGGAGATGAAGGAGCCAGGCTTTGGTGGCCCTGGGGCCACCAGTGGAGTTCCCCTTGCTGTCCCCCAGCAGAATCCAGGGGCAGCCTGCGTGAGGACAAGGACAGTCCCATCCCTCCTCCTGTTCAATTCTTGGTCTCCCTGCTGAAGCAAGAAGCTCGTGCTGTGGTGGGACTGGAGGCTAGGCCGAGGAGAGCTGGGGGGCAGCTGGGGTTGGACAGCCCCAGGCTTCTTCCTCGTGCTGCAGTGTCCGGCTCCGTGCCAGGCCGAGGCGTACGGCTCCGCTTGCCTTGGGCCTGCAGCACGAAGCGGGATTTCACACTGCGACCGGCCTGGTGGCACCACCACATGGCCCGGGGGTCCCAGCTCCTCCATCCCCTGCATGTGCTCCTGGCGCCTTCCTCCTCCTCCACCTCCTCCTTCCTTCTCTTCCTCCTCCTCCTCTTCCTCCTCCAGCCCGTACCTTGGACCAAGGCTCTGGCGCTCCCCAGCCTCCTCCATGAGCCGATTTAATTCGTTAACCCAGTAGATGATTAACTCAGAAGAACACTTGCGCTGGGTTAATTAATTAAATTAGTTCAAAAAATAGGGTCTGGCGGGCAACAGAGCCGGTGGAAGAGGCGCGTGGAGAGGCCTGGGGGGAAAGGGGGACATTTCCATGGCAGCCCGAGAAACAAAAGCAACACAGGACAGCGGCCAACGCCAAGAACGAGGACGAAAACAATTTTCTGTGCATAGAAGGAGCCACTCCGTAAAATCATCAGCTCGTGCAGATTTCTGATATCCTTCAAAGACAAACGCAGGCCGGGTTTCGTTCTGCCCTGAAATTCCTAAGCCATCAGCAGCTGGGTTATTTTCAAGCTAAACTCGAGGGGGTTGTTTCCGCTGTACCTCCTCTAGCCGTTGAATACGCAGTCCAGGCGGTTGTTGAAGGGATTTTAGGAAATTTTTTTTCCAGCTCCCCTGCGTGGTTTCCAAAAGTCTTTCTAGCCAAGGGCGAAAAAAAACCCAAAAGTAAGAAAACTGGAAGAGCATCACTCAGGTATTTTCACTGATGTTTTTATGCGTTCCTTCCGAGGCCAGTGTTTTTGGAGATTTGGGTGATTTGTTTTTCGAGGCGAGCAGTCTCGGTGTAACCTCGGCTTCTCTTGCAGGCGTTGTGCATGGAGCCTCGCTGTGCCTGGCACGTCGAAGCCAACACAACAATGCAAATCCATCTTCAAAAGCAGCCCAGAACGTAATCACCTGCAGTCGCTGCCAATTATGAAAGCACCAGACCTGTCATCAGCCGTAATTTGGCGGAGGTTTCTCCACTCCTGGAAGCCAGCCCTGGGCACGTCCAAGCCCTGCGAAATCCCGGGTTTGGGGACTGCGCGCAGCGATGTGCCCTAAAATCGGGAGGTTTGCAGAGAATCCCCCCAGCAGCGCCTCGCAGGGGTTGGCTTTGTTCACCGGGCACGGCGCACAAAATGCACTAAAACCTGGGGAAAAGCCTCATTCCCGGAGTCCATCTGCAGGGAAGGAGTGCGAGACAGGGAGCGGCTGCTGCAAAGAAATGGGAGGAAAAAAAAATACCCCCCCCCCTTTTTTTTTTAATTTTTAGGTCGAGCACTCCTAAGTTTTCAGCTCCTCCAAGTGACCCTGCAAGCAAAACGTGGCAAATCCCATGGGAGCCGCTGAGCTCTGCTCTCGTTTGAAGCCATCTGTGCTGCTGGCTTTGGAGCTGGCCATGTCAGAGCAGCTCTGGGTGCTCCTCGAGATCCCCGGGGATGCTCTTGGGGAGGAAAATCGCCTGCTCCACAACCAGAGCTGGAAATGCTGCCGCAACTCGGAGCATCCCGCAGAAGAAACGTAGTGGAAAAGGGTGTTTGTAAATAACACTTTTTGCTCATGGAGCAGTTGCAGCCAAGAGCTTCCAAGCGTTTTAAAAGCAAAAACGAATTACTAGGTTCCTCTGAAGAGAAATGGGAATAGTTCTCCTCCGCGTCCGGATCCAAGCCCTGCCTGGTGCCCACCAGCACTCAGCCGAGGGTTTTCCACCTGGGGTGGCTGCGACGCTGAGGTCAGGGAAGTTTTTGGGAAGTTTGGGGAAGTTTTTGGAGGTCAGGGAGCTGTTTTGGGAAGCCAGACGCTCACATGGTGACAACATCGCAGAGACGGTGGCAGAGATGCTCTGAAGATGCTCAAACCTCCCTGCTCCCCACGCTCGCTAAAATTACAGAAGCATCCACGGCAGCAGGACCACTCAGGACACCACACGCACATCCCTCCACCCACCACGGAAAGAAAACAGTGTTGTTTTTTTTTTTAAAAAAAGGCTTTTCTTAACTCTACTTGTTGCACAATTCAGAGAACTGAGCTCCTCAAGGCGCGGACACCCGGGCATGCAGCAAAAGCCACATATTCTCCCCCAGATCCCATCTCCTGCCACCCCCGGTACAGTCCCAGCCCCAGATTCCAGCTCGGCTCCATCCTGCCCACCACAAATTGGCCGTGTCCAGGAGATGGAAGCTCAGTGCCTCCCAGCAGGGTCCTTCCCCAGGCACAAACCCTGCTCCCCCCACGGTGCTGGGGACTTGGGGCTGCAGCGCTCGCACGGGACCCGGCCAACAAAGCCAGCTGAGAGTGCACCAGCTTCGCCGTGCTTTTCTGCATTTCCTAACCAGAAAGCGAGTGAAGATGCTTCCCTGAGAGGACAATCCAAGCCATGCCAACTCAAGCACCACCACCAGCTGGATTTTAAGAGCCTGGGACCGCGGCACAGCCTGAGCTGCCTCCTCTGGTGTGAGCACAGGCACAGCCTCCACCTGCTCTCCTCTCTATCGCTGTGACGCCTGCAAACAAGCGGAGGGGATCTGGAGGGGGCAGGCGACGTGAGAAGAGGAAAAAAAAAAACCAAGGCCACCCTGATCTGTCCGGCTTGAGGCCGCCGTGCAGCCCTGAGCAGCATCTTTGCGACGCCGGGCGCTGCGGACAGATGTCTGTCGGCTGGATGCCAACCCAACAGCGAGTGTCAAGGACTGCGAGGGCTGCAGGAGCTATCACCAACCTGGAAAACAAGCTGCCACGGAGGAGTGCCGGGCTGGGGAGGCTCCCTGGGGGTGACGATCAGGAGCCCGTCAAGTGTTTTTGTCCAAGGGGGCTGGGAACGAGATGCTTTGCTCCTCCCTGGCCGCCTGGGTGCAGAGTCCGGCCCTGCACAGCCCCCACATCCCAGCCTGGGAGCACTGGGAGAACCAAAACCTCGGATTTTCCCCCAAAACCTTTCCTGATGCCCACGCTGGCTGCAGGCCCCACATCCCATCCCCTCCTCAGTCCCCAGAGGGCTCTGGTTGTCACCTCCCAGCAGGTTTACCCATCCTCCCCCAGCCACCTTTATATATATATATATATATATTTCTAATGCCCTTACGGATACGGGAACCAGGCAGGGGCTGCGAGCAGCACGAAATCCAGGCTTCATTCTCACTGCCCAAAGCCCAGGACCCTCCTCCGGCCAGGGCTCGCCCCCAGCCTCGCTGCCTGGCCAAGCCCCGGGGCTGCAGCATCGCGGCTGCGTTCACTCCGAGTCCTCTCGCGATGGCTTTGCCGAAATTTAGCAGAAATTTCAAGACCTTTGCAAGGAAGCAATCGTGGCTGTGTGCAAGTCACGCCAGAGGGCTGAATCTCTATGAGAAGGTCTTAGGGGATGATTAGGGGATGGCTCCTGCTCGCTCCCGCACGTCTGCACGGCCGCAGCCAGGCCGAACGTGCAGAGGGCTGCGTGCATGCGTGTGCACCCCCACACGCCAGATTTTCCGATTGCTGCTTCATGTATTTATGTGTAAACATCTTCTGGGGCTATTCCAGCCCTTCCCTGCAGCGAGCGGCTTGCTCCACCACCGACTGCTCGTGGCCAACGTCCATGGGCTCTTACTCCCGCTTCAAGCAAAGACTAAACAATGACTTCAGCATCTCCGCATCCAAGCCCCGTAGCCGGTCCCTCACCCTCACCAGCCAAGCAGGGAGGATGCCACGCCGGCCATTTCTGCCTCCTGGGAGGAACGGTGCCACCGCGACGGCCGTGACCACCAAGCCTCCTGTTCTGCAAGGGATAAGCAGGGCAGGGACGAGGGAAAGCAGCAGTTTTGGAACCCCCCCGAGGTTTGCAGACCCCCACGGGACAGCAGCGTGGGGCCTCCACGAGTCCCCGAAAGCATCTCAGGATGATCTCTGAGCTCCTCGCTGCGTGTGTGCGCACGGCGAGTGGAGGTGACTCACGTTCCTCGCCCTCCCTGGCCACGGAGCGTTTGTTTTCATTTCTGAAAACCACAGTTCCTTAAAAATAAAGGGAAATACCCAAATACGCGCAGCTCAGTGGGATGCATCGCATCCTGCCGCGCTGACACGAATCCCCGGTACTCCTGCGTCCCCCTGGGTGTTCGAAGGGAAGGGGACGGATGCGTTACAGCGGGGACGGGGCTCCAGGGCTCCCATTTCCAGTAACACTCGCTCAACATAACCCAGCCACCAGCACCGGGTGTACGAGTTGGTGTCAGCAGAAGAAAGGCTCCATTCGGGTTAAAAACCCTCCCACCCTCCTTGAACAAGCCGCCCTCGTTCTTGGGGGCAGCTGAAATTTAAGGCTAAAAATGATCTTTTCCAGGGCGGGTTTGTTCCAGGATCCTGGCTGCAGCTCCTCCGGGGGTGTCCCCGAGATGCTGAGTGCGTGCCTTTCCCTTCGAGGGGCAGGAGGGAGGCAGGGCAGGTCGGGCTCTTTGTAAATCAAAGGGCAGGGAGATTAGCGGAGCACGTGAGCGCTTCGTTACGGCTAACGAGCTCAAGACCGCGCGCCCCAACTCAGCCAAGCGCTAACGGAGAAACGCCGAATTCCTCTCCCCTCCTGGGAAACCGAGCTCAAAAAATAAAGCGAGGCTTATTTGGGGAAATACATGAAAAACACAGCCTGTGAGCCACTGGGGAGAGCCTCGGTTCTTTCTGCTCTCCTACAGCCCAGCTGTATAGCATACACACAAATATTTTTGAACCCCCTGCTCAAAACCACCTGAAGAATAACTGCGTGCGAGACCAGCCCGAGATTGTGCAGAAATGCATGCACGGAGCAGCAGAGAGCTTCCAGCTCCCGACGCTTTCCTCCTTTGGATTCCTTTTGCTCGTTATTGCAACATTTTGACCGTTTCTGCTGGGGAGGAGCGGCCGCGAGCGACACGGAAAGGCTCAGCCTTAAACCTCAGCCTTTGCACGGGACAAACAAACCACGCTATCGACGTTAGGAGCTCAGCCGTGTTACTGCACCAGAATCCTGAAATTGTTAAAAATAGGAAAGAAACTGCACAGTTCACATATTTTATAAAGCTGGGTTAAATCAACATCTGCAAAAAATATCCCTGTTAAACGAAATAGCAGGATTTCATTAAGTAAATTGCAAGTTGGCAAAAATTCTGAAAGAAAGGGAAAAAGCCACAGCCAGCCCTGTAATTTAAACCTTATTTTAACTGTGACAGCATGACTGCAAGAGGCTGCATTTCCCAAAGAAAAAAAAAAATAAAATCAAGTCGAAAAACAAAGCCCCTGCTCCCCAGCACCGCCCTGGCGCACCGGTGCCTGCAGTCACCGCAGCGTCACCGAGACGGTCCCCGGTGAGATGGGGACAGGCTCCAAAATCATGGTTCTGCCCCCAAATCATGGTTCTTGTACAGCCAGAGCACCCCAGCAGCCGGGGGCTGATGGGTGACAGCTTTCTGGGGGGCCAGCAGCCGGGGAGGGGCTGGTGGCACCCACCTCACCCCGGGTACCAGCGGGGTGTGGGTGCAGGCAGGGTGCAGGCAGGGCATCGCCTGCCTTCCCAGCCGCTTTTCCAAACCTTCCGAGCTTTTCCTTTCCTGCCCGGGCTGACTCACATGGGCTGGGCTGTGCGGAGGCTGCAGAGCTCTTCCCACAGCCCTGGCCAAAATCCCCTGCAGGGATCCCAGCCCCGCAGGGACACCCCAGGGAGCACCGTCCCACCCCACCACCACCCCCCGAGGGCCACCTCGCCTCCGTCACCCCCGCACGGCACCAGGCACTTTGGGTCCCAGCACTGGCTCCCAAATTGACAGCACATAATTAAATTTCCCACCCCAAAGCCGCCCCGTCCAAGGAAGTCACCAGCGAGATTTGGCTCCCACTGCGTGCTAAATCCCTCCGCTTTGGAAGGAACAGCTCACGGGGTTGAAAACCTCAAAACAAAACCTAAAAACAGCGGGTCCGACATGCAGACTGGGAGCAGAAGAGGAGGACTCTCACAGAAGGAGCAGTTCTTTGCTTGCAACGCTTTGGCTCCGCTGTTTTTCCTGGCACCGTGAGGCAGGAGTTATTTTGAAGGGCTGTTTGCTGCACGCGGAGCCGAGAAAACAGCGACCTGATTTCCTTTCTGATCTAAACATCCGTTTGCCGTGCAAGCAGGAGGAAAAAAAATAAAACGTGCATCTCGGGAAGCGCCCAGGGACGTGCTGGTGGGGAGCCCCGAGAGGGGCTGCTGGCACCAGGACCCCGTGCGAGCCGGACATTGCTGCATGTTCAATAGGAACGGCAGTGCCGGAGCCTTGCAAAATCCAATTTGATGGCAAAAGAAAGTTGCCCACCCCGGGACAAGGGCAAGGCAAAGCAGGCAGAGCTGCGGCTGCCACCAGAGCCCGCCCTGGGGCACGGCACAGCGTTTCTGGAGCTGGCAAGGAGTGAGGAGGGATGCAGGGCTGTGGAAGCACCGGGGATGCTCGCGCCGTCCCCAAAACCACCGCACCGCGACTGCGTCCTCGATGCCAGAAAAAGCTCCGCGGTCCAACAGCCCTCTGCAAACCAGGATGTCAGACCCCAAGCCCCAAACCCCGCGATGCTCAGCATCCCGGGGTCACAGCTCTCCCTGCCAGAGGGGACCTGGCACGTGCTGTGCCCAGCACCCGTCGCTCCCTGGGGACGGCCACCCTTGGGTGGCACCGCGGGGACGCGCGCTGCCCTCGCCCACCGTCTCCTCCCAGCCAGGGCCGGGGCCAGCTCGCTGTCATGCCTCTGAATTTCCTGGCGTTTGAGGACACAAGCCAGGCCATTAACATTATTTATAGGTTCCTGTGTATGAATTTCCATTTGTTTGTCTGCTTCAAAACAGTTAGGTGAAAAAAAAAAAAAAAAAAAAGAAATTCCTGGAGGTCAGACAATTAAAAAAAAAATATGGACCTCGTTCATGGTCTGCTGGGCCCAAAGGAGCAGCAGCTCCTTCGGAGACATAACAGAGTTGCCTTAAATGCTTATTGTGTAAATATTTAAGCTGCTTTCAAAAATTTCTCCAGTGTACTTAGGAAGCGTAAATCTCCACGTCGGAGCACGGCAGCCCATCGGCGCGGCGCACGCGGGGACGTTTTTAGGAGCACAAACGGGGACGTTTCCAAAGCCAATCCCAGACCCAATGGGCCAGAAGTGACCGTGGTGAGGCTGATGTGGCACAGAGCTCCCAGAGCTTGACGATGGGCTCCATCCTGCCACACACTTGTGTGCGGGAAGTAACGACGACACTGATCCCCTCCATGCACCCCCAAATGGAAGGTGTGTGTGCACCAAGGCACTGCAGCAGGTATAATCCCGGTGTCATTGTTGTGTTTTTTTGTTTTTTTGTGTTTTTTTTTTTAAATTTAAAGTTGCCCAACAGTGGACCACATTCTGGAGAGGAGCCCCAAGATTCTTCCCTTTGAAATGCAAGCCCTGGATTTTGCATCATACAGCCAACAATTCTGTCCATCCAAAACCAGCCTCCGCTAAGCGCCCACTTCAAGAATTAAGTGATTTTCTTCAAGAATTAAGTGATTACCTGATTTTCTTCTGAGTGCTGTGTGCCAGGGCTGACCCGAACCTGGATTTCTGCCGGCTGCCTCCTGCACCCCTGCACCCAAACACGGAGATGTGCTTCCCCTAGGTGGATTTTGGCTTGTGACGGGGAAAAAGCGTCGTGCTGACAGCTGCGTCTGTACCCAGGGCGGTTTCCATATGGAAAGCCGTGCAGTTTTATGAGGTTTGCCTGGACACGGGGCCTTTCTAGCTCCAGTTCTTCAAATAAATGCACATCGCCCTCGCTAAAGCAGGGAACAACTTGTTCAGCAGTTTTCCCCGGAACTGCTCCCTCGCTGTAACTTAGGTGCGTTTGAGGCAACGACAACAAATGGGAACGGGGAACTCGGAGTTTGTTCACTTTGCGAGGCGCAGCTTTGTGTTGCCTGTGATGAAGTGCAAGGAAAGCCCAGAAAAAAAAACTTGGATGGAAGTTCAAACACCGATGTTTTAAAGATGAAAGCGTGCTTTTCGATTAGATGTTTAAATAAAGTTTTCTCCTACTAAATCATTTAAACATTTTCACATTCCTGGCGTTTCTCGAAGTGCCGCTCGCTTCTATTTGTTGTCATAACCCAGTGCCCTCCCCAAGCGGCCGCTGCGCTTCGAGGCGACCCGTTTGCCAAAGCACCGATTCCTTCTGAGCTGTGGCTCACAAAAACCACCCCAGCGCCTTCCCCAGCCCGTGCTGTGAGACCTCAAGGCAAGAGCAACTAGGAGAGGCCCAGGATGAATGGGGGACAGCCTGCTGCGAGCAAACCTGGAGCAGGAACGCTCTGAAGGGTTTTCTCGGAGGACAAGGCAGCAGCCGCGGATGAATGGGGACGTGAAGTTCCTTTAAGGTGGAGCTGATGGACAGAGCGCAGCCTCCGAGGACCGAAGGCTAGGCAACCCCACGTGCTGGTAGCAGCCCTTCTGTCCTTATTTCCTTGTAAACCCAGCGCTCAAGCCCCAAACCCCAAGCCCAAGGGGCGCAGGTCCCCGCGTGGCTGCACCCCACTCCCTGCGAGCTGTTCAGTTAGCAACCCCCCCCTATTTACTCTGGCATCGTTCACCCCGAAGGCCCTAAAACCCCAACCAAGGCCGTTCCCCTTTCTGCACACCTCCAGCTCTGGACGCTGCTCGCCACCAGCTCGCCGAGCCAAGCGGCCGCGCGTTGTGTAACGGGGCTGGAAAAACCATCAGGAGGGGCCGGGGAGCCGCGCGCGGGCTCCCGCGGGGAAGGCTGGAAGGGGCGGCAGCCCGGGAAAAGACTGCAAGAAATTCGACTTTTACTCCGATAACAACAAACGCTATTTTCTGCCCCTGACATCATGCTCCCAACTGCTGTTAAACAATGGCCCCCGTCCAGCGGCGACCGAAGGCGCTGAGAACTGTGCCATTCATTTCAGGGAGAGCAGGGCCGAGCCAGCGTGGTACGCTTCCCTCCTTGACAAATAGTTTGGGTTTCCTGTGCACAAGCACCTAAATCCCCTCCGCTGGCGTGGCGGGCACGAGGACACATCCCGGCACCCTGCACGTGGCTCCTTCTCCCTGCAGCCTGCAGTGAGAGTCCAGAAGAGCGGCTCAGACACGGACTTAGGCATTAACCTAAGGTTTGATTGGATTAATGTCAGGAGGAGGACTGCTACCCGGGCCCAGAGGTTCCAGGGTCCTTGACCTGCAACCTCTCGCTAAGGTGCTTCGTCTCTCCATGGATATGGGGTCACGCTCCTGGGTTACTCTGGAAATAAAACCAAGCTGGAAAGGGACTGCGAGAGTAAATGCATCAGTGGATCCTTCCACCTGCAGACACCCTGAGCAGCACCTCAGCTAATTCACACGCCTCAAGCACCGTGAGCTATGGGAAGCCTCCTCTGAACCGGGCACTTGCCCCATGGCTTCAGCTCCAGGACGAGCCCGTGCCTTCTCCTACAGATCAATGCGCTCACCTGGGTGCTGAAGAAAAGCTCGTTACCTCTGCTAAGCCATAAACCAGCCCAGGTAGGCACGCTCACCCCCACCTCGCGCAGTTTCCTCGATGGTTTCCAAACCCCAGGCTCGGCTTTTCCTTCCTGCAGGTTTTAACCCAGCCGAGAGCCGAGGCTTTTCCAGGAGAGGCAGCCGAGCCGCGCGGGCAGCGTGTATCAGCATACAAAACACCGAGCGCAAGCAGCCTTTGAAGCAGAGCCCTTCAAAGCCAGACGCATACCGAATCCACCGAGGCTTTTTACACAAACAAATGCAGGACGGCGAGAGGAAAACTCATTTGCAAAGACCTTTAACGCTAGAAGTCTCGAATGACCGACCCTTTCGAGCACGGCTGGATTCAGTCCAGCTCCCGAGCCCCACAGCGATGACTCTACGTGGAAAAGAGCTGGGTTGTTTCAAAATACGTGGCTGTAATCATCTGGGCATAAAAAACAGCTTCATTTTTTCTGTTTCAGCAGCGAAGAGGCTGCCCAGAGCGCTCTTACTCTAAACCCAGCGATGCGTGAGTGACGTTTTTTTAAACATGCTTTTGCTGACATTTCCCTTTCATTAAAATAGCTCAACAATGGGGGGAAAAGCAACTCGCCGCGCACATAGGATCTTTACCTTACTTTGTACTCGCAGAGGAATTTCCTTGATCTCCTCCGGAGTGGAAGTTTCCACGGATCCCCGGCTCTCGTCACAGCCGTCTGCCCGAGCAGGGAGCCCCGTGGCACCGGGCCGCTCTCTTTTTAGGGAGGATGGCCGTAAAAGCGTCCGAGGCCGGGTGTAAATCAGCTCGGCTTAGAGAAGACGGATGGGACACGTACCCCAAGGCCCCGGGGGTGCAAACGGCTGCACCTCCCCCAGCCCCAGAACTGGGGCGGAGGCCGGGTGGAGGAGGCCACCGTGCAAGCAGACGGCGCTCGGGAGGCCCAGCACCGCCTCGCCTGGACACCCGAGCAACACTGTCCCCCCAAGCCCAGCGTACTCCAGCTCGTCGAGGGACGTGAACCAGCCCGAGCCTCCTCTTGCCCACCCCTTGTCCCAGGATCACCCATCCCACAGGGACAGGAGCTCACAAAGCAAGCCGAAATGGCTTTGGCTGTACCAGGAGGATGAGGGCCAAGTGATGGAGTAAGAGCCAGGCTGGTCCCGTCCTGCGATGGGGTCTCCAAAAACCACAGCAACCCTGCGGCTGCGTCCCCCTAGAAGCCACCTGAAGCCTCCAACACGCTGGCCTTTAGGAAACGCCACCTCCCAAGGGCCGTTACTGACGCACAACAGCCGTGCCACCACAGGGGTCCTCTGGTGGGCTTATTCCTAACGCGTCAACCAACTACCACCGATGGTTACAGACAGCAGCAGCTCAACCAGTTAGCTATCGCTGCCCTTCGGACCAACCAGCCCCTTCATCGCTTCCCCGCATGCAGCATTTCAAGAAGTTCCCTGCAGGAAAACCGAAGCAACGGGGCAGAGAACATGACACGAGGAGACACATCCAGGGCACCAACACCAAAACCCAGGCCGCCTGCCCCACGTAAGGCTTTTGCCACGTGCCGCTGAGCCACCCAACGCGTGGCATCCTCCTGCCTCGGCACGGCCACCTGCCCCAGCTCTCCTCTCCTTGCCCTGGATTTGAGGAGCCGACTGAACGTGCCGTGGATCCAGCAGCCACCCACCAGCGTCCTCGCTTGCACTGCGGAAACCCAGCAGAAACCCACAGGGGATGGAGGGGAAAGCCCCCAGCCAGCTTTTGCAAACTCTGGAGCTGGAGCTGTCACCCTTGCCCAGCTCAGGCCCCAACCATAAAACAAGCTCCACAATAGCGTTATTTATTTTTTTTAAGTCACAAATTATTTCCAGCAGCAGGAGGGTGGAAGGATGCAGTGTGCTGGACCCTGCTCGCCGGCACTGAGCCAGTCTCATAAATGGTTGGCAGCCGGCAGAGCAGCAAACCCATTTCTATTGAAATGAGCTTGTTACTACTAATTTTTACTGGCTTCCCAATTGATTCATAAAGTTTTGTTGGTTTCTTTTTTGTTGTTGTTGTTGGTTGGTTGGTTTTTCTTTGCAGATCTCGGAAGGCACTTCCTGAGACACCTGGGGGAAAACAGGCCCAGGACTCCCCACGAAGGGCTGCCCCTTGTGTTCCAGGGCAGGCGCCCACGTGCCCCTCCAAGCCACGGCGTCCTGCTTCCAGGCCTTCAGAAAACCTTTCTAGAAGGGGTCCTCCAGCTTTGAATGGGCTTCAGTCAAAACCTCATGGATTTGGCTGCACCATTATCAGCCCTGTGGCAGGAATAGCTCGAGACCTCGGTGGAGGCCGCAGACACACACATCTTCTAGGGGTGGTTTGGGTGCACGCCGTTTAACTCCCAGGTTTTGCACCTGCTCGCTCTGTGCACAGCTGGACGCACCGAGCTGTAGCACCAAGCAAAGCAAACGGATTGAAATTTAGAGCAGGGGTTCTTTGTAATTACCAGCAACTTGTAGCTGCGAGACCTGGCTCAGCTTTGTCCATGGACCTTTCCTCGAAGCATGAGGAGCTCCTCCTCTTTTTGGACAAGCAGGGACAGCCAAAGGCATAGTCCCACATGGCCAATACTAGCAGGGCCACGCCACTTTTACTCCACCAGAAGTCCCAACACAAGGCAGTGCAACACAGCTCAACACAACCCAACCCAACCCAACACCTGGACACGAGCTGAGAGCACCATCAGCCACTCAAGCCCAAGAGGAGGACGCTACAGGAGGCAGCCCATCCAACTGCCTGTGGGATATTTCAAAATGTCTTTAACACTTCAGTACGACGCCTCCCATGTACTATGCTTACTGCTTGGACTTCATTAGTGGGAAGACCTTTCCCCATCCATTTGTTTCCCTTCTGCAAGCATCAGACTCTAAAGAAACACGAGCACAAGGCAAAACACAGTGCAATTCTCTGGTTCCCTTTTTGCTAGAAGTTATGCTATGATTTCCATTCCCTTTGAAATATGAAAGGATAAAGCTATCTCATTTTCACATGCTGCTCACTTCAAGGCTCAAAGAGCAAAAGGGCACGAGCTGCAGCGCACGAGGGAGATGTGACCGTGCTCGCCCGGCCGCCGCTGGGCGCGGGGACACAACGGCATTTGTTCAGAAGGGGCTGAGAGCAGAGCCAGGAGCGTTTACAGCCACCACGGTCAATGTTTGCTTTCTCTGCCGCCCGGGCACGCCGGGGACAGCCGGTCAGGGATCGCAGCGCCTTGTGGCGGGGGAAGACGGATCAACCGCGCCATTCTTCCCAGCGCGCAGCCCGGCGCGGCAGCTCACAAGCGGCCGTTGTCTGCGCCGGGCACTCGCCCCTCCGCCAGAACTGGCCACGTTTTGTAAAGGCCTGGGAAAAAAAAACAAGGAAATGAAGGCAAAGCGACGCGCTCTGAGCAGCACGTCCGCTGCTCCGCACCCTCCAGAGGCAGGGTGAACACAGAGGAGATGGCGCAGCGCTGTCAGCACCCACCGAGCAGACGCCCCAAGCGTGACACCTCTTTTCAGGTGCCTGCCGGGCTGGTTTTCGAACCAGGAAATGCATTTTGTTCTTTATTATATCCTTTTTTTTTTTTCTTTCTTAAATAGACAACAGCAGTTTGCATCACTATGTGTGAAAGAGCAAAGCAGCTGGCTTTTTTTTCTCCTTTAAAAAAAGTCTTTAACATTCTTTGGCTCTTTGAGTGGAAAAATCTTAGCAAACGAGACCTTAATAAATGGAAAGAGCTGAAAAATAGCCTTTCTGCTGGCACATTTCGCTCCTTCTAATGGAATATATAGATAAAACTGACACATCTGTGCCTTGAACCTTCCTCAGCACTGCTGCAAGGAATCCTTCCCAGGTATCCCCGGCACGGTGCGTGCTGGATCTAGCACCGATTCATAAAGTTAAAGGCTTCTGTTCTTCCTGACTCCCTACGGGGTAAGAGCGAGCCCTTGCCAAAACCAGAGCCCCAGCCGGGAGCTGTGCTCCATGCACAGAGGGAGCGATGGGGGCACCTCCATGGGCACCATGCATGAGCACTGCAGCATCAGGAGATGCCCTGCAGCAGGATGAAGCCTCCAGCTCCTCCTCCAGCCTCTGAAACCCAGCTGAGGAAGGGCAGCCTGATCCTCCAGCCTAGGGCAAGGACCGTCCCCAAACCCACAAACCCCAACGCAGGCACGGGAAGGGGAGGGCAGCCACCGGCACAGCTCTACAAAACCCAAGCGCAGAGACCATGAATCTGCCATCAGTCCAGCTGGGACAGCAAATGTGAGATGGGGCACGCACGTGAATGGCATTTTGGGGAGGGAATGAGGGTTTTGGTCCAGGGTTTGCTCTGGGAACCACGCTCTGAGAGGGAAGGGAAGGAAAAGGAGAAGGGAGCAGCTCCCGGTGGAGGTGGCACAGCCTCTGCAGGTGACAGAAGCCACGTTTGGAGGCTTCCCTCTTCTAAACGGACACAAACAAAGAAAAAGCACTGGGAAGAACTCGGCATCCTTGGGATGCCTCCTGGCTTCCCAGGGCAGAGGGAAGAGCCCGGCCCCACCTGCCCCGACCCGCAGTGAGGCTGCTGCAGGACCAAGGCACGGGGCGATGGAGGAACGCAGCGGGGATGCTGCGGGGCTGGACCATGCTGCACGAGGCCCTCTGACAGCACGGAAAGGCTTCCTGCTCCCCCAGGAATGAAAAACTGCTGAAATGAATCAATGCATACACAGATACATGAATGATCTCTACTGACTCCTTTCTTGTATCGCTGGGAATTTGACTTTTTAGCAGGTTATAACCCGGAACATAAAGCACCGCCTGCATGGAGAAGCATCGCAGTGAGGCGGCTCCCAGCGCAAGTCTGCACCCAAGAGGAGAGGCAGGAACGGGTTTTGTAGCACGGGGGAATTCAGGTCTGGTCATCTTGGGTGAAAGCAGGCAGGTGAGCAAGGGCAGCACCCTGGGAGCCCGATGCCCCCAGCACGGGGCATCTTCTCCAGGCAGCGGCTTCGCCCCGCGGCGCGATGCAACTAGGAACAGCCGTGTGCCTAATCCCGAGCACTTTGGGAGGACAAAGAGCCGAGTCTCCTCCGCCAGCAGATTTAACCTGTGGTTCCAGGGACGCGAGGCACTTCAAAGCCGGCAGCAGCCCGGCCAGAGGCAGTAAAGGGATGTACTTTTCGGCTGCTGAGCGGCGAAGTGAAATCCACACAAATAAGCAGTGTTCCAGAGGGGCAGGTTTAACCATCAGCCGCTCAGAGGGACGGGAGATGTTTTTCCTCAAGTCTTTTTTTTTTTTTTTTCCAGTTTGTCTTGGGGTATTTTTTTTTCTTTCTTACTAAAACACGTCTCGAGCTCCCGCACCGCACACCCCGCTTGGATTTGAGCATCCTCCAGAGGTAAAATGCTGAGTTAGGGCCTGGTGTCCAGGAAAGGAGGTGCCTTTGATGAGCAGCAAATCGACGGACTTCAATCGTTTCGGTAAGCGCCACAGATTTAATAAGTTATTTCCGTGGAAAACCTTAGTAACTCGGTTATGAATCAAGCCTATAAACACCTCTCACTCATCAAAGTGCCACCAAAAGAAAAAAAAAAAAATCTCTTACTGTAACTCTGAATGCTAGCCTCTCTCTACAGGTCGCTCCAAGAAGCCAAAATTCCCCTTCAAAACACTCACCGTTTTCAAAGGTCAGCAACACACTGTGGCCAGTATTCAGCAAATCCATTTGAGAAGTGAAACACGCACAGAGAGGGAGTTCAAACAAAGCCGTGCCATCAGATGTGCGCTGCTTGAAAGACACAACCGGAGTTACATCAAAAGGACTTTTACTACCTAGAAAGCCGTATCCAACTCCTAATAGGGTGCAAGAATGTAGTGTTTTGGCTACAAAGATTAAACTAATTTACTTTTAAGTAACTTGCTTACTTCCTGATGTTTCTTTTTTTTTTTTTCCAAGAGTGATGCTTAGGTGCTTGGAGAAGCGAGGGATGTGATTGCTCTGTGATTCAAGGCCAAACATCATAACTGCTCAATGAACCACAGACAAAAACATCATAGCTGGGTGTTGTACTTACTCCAAGAACTTCTATGCCGAAAACATCTCGGCTAGCTGCTGAAAGCCAGCCCGGTTCCAGGTAAGGAAGAGGAAAGGCAATTCTTTCCTCTGCAAAATGCACAGCGAAACGCAGCGTCCCCAGCACAACGCTGCTCCCCAAACGCTGCCAGTGCTGTCCCCTTGCAGAACAGTCCCTGCTGCAGAGGGAAAACACCTCGCGCTTCGTCCTCCAGGCACCCACCGAGCGCTCCCCTCCCCAGCACTGCCATCGGTTCCCTCTGGAACAGGGCGCTGCTCGCAGGGCGCCCCAGGCACCCAGATACATCGCCTTTACGACATCCTGCTGGCTCCACCACGGCCATTTCTCGTGTCCTGAGGAGCTCTGCGTGCACACACCAAGGCAGAGGCACCGTCTGCAAAGCTGCTTTAATCCCGCAGCAGGCACGGGGCCAAATATCGATGAGCCCAACCTCCTGCCACTGGCCGTGCACGACGCGGGCTGTGTTGCCGTAGACAAACGATCCCGGGGCTCTGGCAGCCAGCTCCCATTTTTTCTGTCATTCTGGAGCAGGGACAGCTCTAAGAGCTTTTCTAAGGGTTAAAGCAGGACTGATGGAAGAGGAAGGATGATCTTACAGGTGGAGGAATGTGCGTGCTGGGCCGTGACGGGGCCGATTCCAGCTCCACTGCACCGCTGAGCCCGGGAGCATCGCTGACACTTCTCCATTTTCCATCCCAGACGACACCTTTCCTCCTGGAGAACACCTCTGCTGGAGGCCGGTGATGTCCTCTCACAGCAGACCCTGAGATCCCTCCTCGGGATGCCCGCAGCGCAAACTGCCTTTTCCTCGTGCACAAATCTCTCTTCCCATCTCCAGCAATTCCCCAGCGGCCCCTCACCCTTTCTGAAATCCACTTCCCCTCCCCACACTGCCAACCTGGCCCAGGTCGGAAATCAATTCCGACACCCAGAAGCCTTGCGCTGCGAGCCCACAACCCGCAGGATATTCTTACGAACAGGCGGCACTCGCCTCAGAAACCCTTCCACAGCTGCATGGCTGCCGACAAAATTCCATCCTCGTGCCGATGGGTTCAGCACCACCTCCCCGCTGCTCCACACCGGGCGTTGGGTGCGCATGGCGAGACAAGGGCGCACGGGCAGCAAAGTGTGGGCGAGCTCCTGCAGACCCCAAAACACACCACGGGGCTGGGGACCCGACCTGAGGCACCCGCTGCACCTGAGGGAGCTCCGCACGCGGGAACGTCCCCGCAGCCTTCATCTAAAGGGCTTTTTCCACGCATCAATCTTGCCCCGAAGGGTGTGTTTGCCGAGTCCTGATGCTCCAGATGGGTTCAGCTGCAGGCTGGCGAGGTCTCCGTGCTGCCCCAGCTCCAGGCACCGCTCCTCATTCCCCTTCTGCCCCGCAGGAACCAACAGCTCCGTGCCCGGAGCTGCCACCTCAGCCACCGCCGCGGCAAGCCCCAAGGTAATAAATCCAACAAGGACCCTCCTGTAGATCTGCAGGCTCCGGGGGACTCATCGCCAGCCCAGACCGTGGACATTTGCTGCACACCTTTGTCTCTGAAAGGGATGAGTGCTGCAAGCCAGGGGTGCCATCCCCGAGGACTTCCCCACCTTCCCTTGGGGGCTCGCTTGGTGATTCGGGGCTGCCTTTGATGTCAGGGCCAGGCAGGGCTGGAAGCTTCGCTCCCACAGCGAGGTTTGGTGTGGTGAAGTGCTCTGGGAAGGGAAGGATGCTGCGCGGCCGTGCTCTCTGATCTGTGTTCCAGCATCCACGCAGCCCACGGGCCGTGGGGGAAAACCTTCATGGGGAGCGCAGAATTCCTCTCTTGAAGCCCATTGGAAAATAGATGCACTTTATTTCCCGTTGGCAAACTTAAAACTATGGAGGAAAAATGTTTAATATAAAAACATCTGACAAAGCACCTCCAGGATGTATTTTTTTGCATCAAAGAAGTAGCTCTTGGCAACGCGCGCGCTCCTCCGACGAGAAAACCTTTTAGCCAAGCCCTGATTGTTATGGACTGCTCCGAGTCAGACACGCCAGCGAGCTTTAAGTTAAATATGAAAGAAAAAGGAAACCAAAACCATTACTGGCCCAAATAAACATCTGTCTGTGATTAAGCTGGATGCACAGATACGCTCCGCTCGTTTTTTAGGAGGGATGTCTGTTTGCTGCAGCAGGACGGGGGCAGACAGGAGGAACAGGGTCAGCGATGCTGCCTGGTCCCTAAGCCCCCGGCCCCAAAACGCTCCCAAACCCGCTGTAAACCCTCCTGCCTCATCACCTCCAGCAGGAACTGCCGCCTGGCTAACGAGAAAAATACCAGGTTTGCTATTAGCAGGTAATTTCCCAGTCTCTCCCCCCGCCTGGAAAGGGCAGTGTTTGCCCAGTTTCCACACACATCCGCCTTACATATTTATAGGCTTTTTTTTTTTTTTTCCTATCCCTAACACAGAGGATCTTCATAAATTTCCTTGTTAGCATAAATCCTCGCGGCCTGTTATTTCTGGGGGGGGGGGAGAGGAAGGGAGACGCTCACTTTCTCCATTCAGGGCATTTGGAAATACGCTTCCTGAAGATGGCCCCAAGGCTGCTGGAAGCAGAGAAAGCCACCCTGCAGCTCTCCCTTTGTAGCCAGGACATCACCACAACGGGGCCGAGCCACCCCAAGGCATACAGGGACGCTGTCCCCGCATCCCACCACCACGAGCGGCTCCTCTGGCTTTCCAAGACCTGCAAAAAAGTGATTTAAATGAGCTCTGGTCCCTTCGGTCTCGGTTTCTCCACTCTGTTAATTCACAATTGTGCTCTGCCGGCGTCGGAGTAACGCAGAGCGCATCCTTTGGCAGCACACGAGCCCCTCGTCTTCCAGGTTTCAGATCCATGCGTGTGTTTCCATACCAGCTCCATCCGTTCAGAAGAGGCTCCCAGATTCATCCCTGATCATTATCAGGGTCCCAGCCGCACCTTTCGGATGCTACGAGCGAGCCCACCGGGGCTGAAACTTTCAAAGAGCCTGAGCACAGGGGAAGCGAATTCGTTTCTGGACCAAACATCATGCCATTTCTGCAATACTTAAGGCAGCATCTCCCCCGGAGCCTCCTGCAAAGCCCCTGGCTGCAGGTACCAGCCCTCAACAGGGCTTGTAGCCAGGGGACCGTGCGGGAGGGAGGCGAGGAGGCACGGCGAGGAGCCGTTCCCCGCCGCAAAGCCCTGCCACACACGGGGCTCGAGCCCCGCAGGCAGCCCCGATTCCCAAAGGCCTTTCCCTGCGAACAATGCAACTTTCCGCGCAAACATTCCTCCTGCTCCCGGCTACGCGAGGAACAAGGAGCAGGCGTGCGGCGGCACACGAGGCGGGGCGGCGCGTTTCGGGGGAGAGCAGCGAGCACAAAGGCTTGGCACCGGCTGCCGCGGGAGCTGCACGCGGCGGCGTCGGGCTGCTGCCTGCTCCTACGGCTCAGACCTCCCCGTCCTGAGAGCTGCTCAAGGGAAAGAGATGCCCTGAAGCGCTCCCGTGGACTGCAGAGGATGGACAAGGCTCCTGGCAAGCGGCACCACCACCCCTGCTCCTGCCCTGGCTCCAACGCAGCCCTTGGAGAGCTCAGCGCCACCATGAACAAGACCACGGCATCTCGGGATCGCTGCCTGTACAAACTGATGGGGTTTTGTCCACCGGGACGGCGAGGAATGGGGTCTTTCGGGGTGAGGAAGAGCCCTGGGGGAGGCAGGGAAGGGCGAAGCCCCCGGGGCCGGGCTGCTCGCGGCTCCAGCCCGGCCCCAGCACCCCGAACCAGTTTGCAGAGCCGCGCAGCCCTCTACAAGCCTGGCGAGTCTAACGGGTGCAGCAGCTTCTTGGCACTGCTGGAGGAGCCAAGTCTGAGGGGAAGAGGGAAAAAAAAAAAGAGAGAAATTACTACAAATGTTCCACCAGTTATGAGTCACGGGGCCGAGCTTTGTTTCTGCCTCGCTGGATTTTGCCCTTTCCCTGGTATTTCCCCAGCCCCGTCCCGGCAAGCTGGGCTGTGGACGTCCCCCCCTGGGTGACCGCGGCACGGAGCCACCGCCAGCAGCCCCAGGCCGGGGCAGTGACCTGGGTGTCCCCATGGGGCTGCTCATCCCTGCGAGCCTGCCCACAGCAGCACAAAACACCGGGTTTTCCTCTTCAGATCCCCCCGGGGACCAGCCCCGATGGATCCCCAGGATCCGGCTGACACAAGAGGCAGCCACCCCACGAACTCCACGAGCCTGAACGTGATGCTGCTTCAGCTCCTGGAAACTCGGGAGCAGAGACCTCCAAGTGCCTCCTCCACCACCCCAGCCCCTTCCTGACCACTGCACTTCACCGAGGAACGGGGAGCGCTCCCAACCCAGCCACGTACGCTCCCCAAACCCGCTCTCCATGGGGTTACCCGGGGGCAGGCAGCCCCACATCATGGCCCAAACCTCAGGCTTCAGCCTTTCAGGCTGTAAAGATCCACGTTACAACATGAAAAGGCCTACTTCAAACAGCATGTTTAGTTGTTGTGCACATAAAGAGATGATCTTTCTACGCTAAAACTTCCCGTCTAGAAGTCCGTCAAGCAAACGAGCAACAGCACAAGAACGGCTCTCTTTGTTACCCCAAACTGAAATCTGTGGTTTTCGGAGGAAAAGCCTTTTTGATGATCAAAGCCGGAGCAATAAATAGCAGCGGCTTGATGCTAGATCCAAAACGTCCTTATTTTTGGAAGGGGACCTGAAGGCACAGTTCCTTCCTTCGGTACACACGACGCGGGCAGGGCAGGCCGCGTGCTTCGGGTGTCGTTTGCACAGACCTGTTAAATAAGTCGGGATGGAGAATAAACAAACCGAAACGTGGCAGAGAGACCACGGCCCAAGTGCTTTTTTTTTTTTTTCCTCCTTTTACTCTGCAGCGATGACAAGTATGGGTTAACTTCAGTGAGGCTCTTATCCTCTTTCAGCAATCAGGAGCACTGGGGAAAAATAAATCACGCAGCCCCAGACTCTTATTAAAAGTTACACCATTTGAAACCACGCAGGGGGAGAGCAGGGATCCGATTTCAGCCCGATCCTGGTCACATGTTATCATTACATTGTTCGAGTAAAAGTTAAAATCTCCCTTCCAGCCCAGAAAACCCACCAGATGTCCCATAAAGAACTCAGCTGTGATAGAAGCTAAACCATTACATCCTCAGGAACCCTGCTTTTAAAACCCCGCTGCCGTAATTAATGGCTATTATCAAGTTACAATAAAAGCCACGGGCACGGGGAGCTTTACGGGGACGGATCCAGCCCGAGAGATGTTTGCTGGGCAGCCCAGCGCCCGCCTACCTCGCTCCGATCAATCGTCCCCCTGCTGTGGCCACTCGGCAGTGCCACGCACACGGCAGGACCTGTGGCCACAGGGGAGCCTCCCAGGGAAACCATCCCGAAAAAATGCCCCCGGGGCCACGTGCCATGCGATCACAACACCGCCGTGCCGTGCTGCTGGAAGGCTTGAGCATCCTCGCAGAGTGGGTTTTGCTGAACCAGCCAAGTCACCACCACCCGGCCTGCTTGCACCATCCCCAGCGAGCACCAAACCTGGCCGGGTGCTCAGCTCAGTGGGTTTGTCCTGACCCCAGCTGCCAGGTCCCGGCCTCACACCAAGTCCTTTTCGGCATGGAATTGGAAGCAGGTCCCACGGACGGGTCCCTTTTGGCCTCCTCCCTGCCGCACGGCGCTCGGCCCCGGCCGGAGAAGGTCGACCAACAACCACAGCCCTAGCACCACGCGGATCCACGTCCTGATCCTCCGCCCCGAGGCGGAACCGCCTCTGGTGGTGCCTGCGCACCACGAAATGCGAGGAAGGGTGCAGGGGTGGGGCAGAGCGAAGCCAGGGCCTCCTTAAGTGAAGCTGTGCTCAGGAACTTTACCAGCTCCGCAGCTGGGAGCCCTGCTGGTGACGGCAGCTTGCAGCACATGGCCTGGCTGCAGCAGGGAGGGCAGGCTGTGCTGCACGGACCCCATGGGCACAGCACGGCAGCACCACGGTGGAAACGGCCTCACTGCCACCCCAGTGGGGACAGCAGCACCACGGCCGCCCCAGGGACACACATGGCCACCACCCGAGTGTCCCTGCCTGCCATCACCGGCAGCATCCCACCGCAGCCTGTGGAGCCTGGACATCTCCGAGCAGCCGCCCCGAGCAGCTGCCCCTTGCTCTCCCCGTTTGTGCCGAGCACAGGGAGGGCGCAGCACAACCCTCCCCCATCCTCCTCCTCCTGCTTCTCCTCCTCCTCCAGTCCCCGAGCTCCCCGGGAGCACAACCGCCTGCCAACCTGAGAACTCTCCGGGCGTGACGTTGGGCGAGTTTGTAGCCTCTGTTTCAGTGTAAGACAACGTGGAATCCGATAGATCTGCAAAGAGACAGGAAAAAAAAAGCCCCACTTTTAATCCTCCTGCATTTGCAAGCACCTCGTGCATGCCCGGGGCCCCTCTGCTTCCCGTCCCCTGCCCACGGCTCCCAAAAACCTCTCGGCCGGGCCAGAAAGCAGCATTTCGCCTCGCACCGTGCAAAGCCTGAATCGCTTCGACCACAGAAATAACTGCAGCGAAGTCGATCAAACAAGTAGGAACTTGGTGCTTACTGGATAAGGTTACATTAAGCCTCCAAACAATTCAGAGTTACTATACTTAATTATCGCCATTAAAATTCTTGAAGCTGTTTATTCTTGCTTCCTTCCTTCCTTCCTCTTTGCTGAAGCGAAGGAAACTTTGTTTTAACAAGTTAAGAGTCTTTGTTATTCTCTCTTGCTTACACCCCTCTAATTAAGTGCTCAACTGTTTGCTCACAGATTAACTATTATTTTTCCAATCAAACAAGCCAATGAAGCAGATTTCAGGCCCCGGCTGTTGTTTTAACCCAGTCACGTGTCACTCCCTACCATCCCTCCCTGCAGCACCAGCAGTTTCTGAAGGGAATTACCCCGCAGTGGGGAGAGCAGGGAGGGACGAGTTTGGTTTTTTTCCCCGTTTTTTCCCACACCTAACAATGAAAAACAAAACACGAAGGAAAACAAAACCAACCCGAATCCCCTTCGCAGGATGCCCTGGATGCGAAGGCTAGGCTGGGCTTTTCCCTTTCCCAAGCTTTTCTAATTCATGAGGAGCAGCAAAATGCCAAAATGACAGAGCAGTGACTCTCGGAGAGGCTCCGTCTCGGGATAATAAGCACAGGAAGGGCAGGAGCCGGCCGGGGCGCAGCCGGGAGCTCCCACGCCCCCCGCGCGCAGACAAAACACGGCGCCCGGGAACCCTTCATTACGCCCCCATGGAGAACAGGGCTTTGTGTCATTTGGGAACATCTGCATGCTCCCGCACGGCAATTTGGGATGATGAACCGGCGTTCATTTACTGCTCGAAACCCGTCAGCTGAGGCTTGCTCAGGAGGAATGAGCAGGCAGAAAATCCCTGATGCCGCCCGACGCGCCACCAACCAGCACCGGGGCTGCACCACGAGAGCTGCAGGAGATCAGAAGAGGGAAAGCACGTACCCAGTGGCTTTTGCTCATCATTAGGAGACAGCCGAGAGTAAGGAGGTGGTGGAGACTCTGGAAAAAAGGAAAGTTTGTGTTAGTGGTGTGTTCGGTCTGTAAATGAAAGCCTTGTGCTTTCTCTTCTGAGTTCTGAAGGCTACAAGCACACGATGGATAAAGCCCACTCGCAACGGGAACCCACTGGGAACTCTACCCCAAGCCTTGTCCACGTCTTTGAGGAACCGGGGTTCAGCCCTGACCTCCTGAGGCAGACATTAGGCCTGGGAACGTGGCCGTCCTGCCTTCCAGCACGGGCACCCCGACCGAAGCACGCACCGTGCTCCGGGCTGCGGCGCTCCCAGGTACCAGAGACCACGGTGGCTCCAACCCACGTGTGGGGACCCAACGAGAGCTCCCCAAACACCACATTATGAATAAAAAAGAGGCGTTGGGTGATGACGAGAGGCTCCTTTCTGGGCACAGACAGCCTGATGCTGAGGGCTGGCTGGCTTTGGCCAAAAAGCCACCGAAGTCACTCTGGTGTGTCCAGCAGCACCTGGCTGCTCGGGGGGCTCGGCCGTGGGGGCCTCCCGTGGTCCTCAGTTTGGCCAAGCCCCTGTGCAGGTGCCCGGCGCTCAGCAGCAGCACATCCGCAGACACGTGCCCGCAGCAAGTCCCCAGAAGCGCCTGGCTGAATCGGGTCAGCGATCCGGCTCCTGCTGCGCTTGGAAGCGGAAAGACCACGCGATGGGCTGGGGAAGGTCCTCCGTCACTCCCCGGGGTAGAGGCGGGGTTTTCTTCTCCATCATGGCTTGGTTCTAGAAGTCGGCCTTGCTGCGACTGGGCTGCGTGCAGGCAGCTGGGCTGTGGGACAGCCCCGGTGCTGGGCTGATGCTGACGTTGGGGAGGCGCTGCGCTGGAAACTCGGAGGCAGGATGCAGACCCCAGGCCTCTCCAACAAGCGTGCGCTCCTCAGCCCTCACACTGAGCAGAAGACCAGTCCCTGAGTGTAACGACTGCAGCTCACGTTGAGTTATTTCACCAAAAACGACTTTAGCATCCCCTCCGTGGTGCTCTGGCACGGCCTCTGCCCAATTATTGCCCCTCAAAAAGAAAAGGTTCCTCATCCTCATCCTGAAACAGGCACCGAAAGGCCCCAACCAAGCAGGCCGCCAGCAGCAAGATGCTCTCCTCGCGGGCTCTCAACAGCCTCCAAGAAAAAAAAAAAAAAAAAAAAAAAAAAAAAAAAAAAAAACAGGAAACGGAGCCAATGTCCAGCCCTGGAGCAGCAGGTCCCCTGCCAGAGCCGGACCCGGTGCCATGGCGCGGTTCTTCGAAGCACGGCTGAGTTCGTGTGCTGCTCCATCACATCACCCGTGGGGAATTTGGGGACGAAGACGCACCCGTGGCCAGAGTGGGGGCACCATCTGTGGTGGCACCAGGGCCGTGTCAGGGCTCCCGCTGTCTTCCCCCAGTAGAGGCAGAGCCGGAGCTGGGGGGGGGGTGGCCCAGGGACCCCCTTGCAGAGCAGGAACGCGCCAGGAGCGCCCGGGGCTCGCAGCCGCAGAGCGCTGGGAAAAAGCCATCGCTGCGGGAAAGCGGCTTGGAAACTTTGGCCGCTTCTAAAATAAACGCACATCTCCTCCCATCGAGGCAAAAGGCTCCTTCCAGCCTCTAGCGATCTTCGGGGGAAGCAGCGCGCCGGCGCTGCGTGCCGAGCACAGAAGTTTCTTTCAAGCAAGTGATGCAAAGCGAGGCAGGATTCCGGATTGCAAAATAAATAAAATCAAAGCTCTTGCCAAGAAGGGGACCGTGAGCAGGATTCCGATATCCTCCGGGGTTTCTCCATCCGCATCAAAAAAAAAAAGAGGAAAAAAAAAAAGAAAAAAAAAAAGGGGGCAAAGCCAAGCCAAGACCAGGGCTCGGTGGGGCTGCGGCTGCCCCCGGTTCCCCCCCGGTCCCGCAGCCCCGGCGGGGCTGCGCGGGGCCCTGCGGCTGCGAGGCGCGGCGGTAATTGCCCGGCTCCGCGGCCGCCCCGAGAAGCGGCGAGCCAGGCTGGCGCCAGCAGGATGCAAACTGCACATTATCGCCCCTTCGGCACCTAAATAGCAGGGGGACCTCCGCGGGGGGGGAGGGAGGAAAAAAATAGGGGAAAGGGGGTTGATGCGTGGGTTTCACAAGCGCTGGTCCCTGTCCCATCCCGGCCGGGAATGGGATAACTGGGGGGGATCCCCCAAACTCTGGGACCCCATCCCTAAACCTCAGGATCCTCCTCCCTAAACTCCGGGACCTCGTCCCCAAAGCTCAGGACCCCTCCTGAGGAAGGAGAGGAAGCTCAGGGCTTCCTCTCCAAAACTAAAGGACGCCCCTCCAAATTTCTGGACCCCTCTCCAAAGCTCAGGACCCCCTCTCCAAAGCCCAAGGACTGCTCTCCAAAGCTCAGGACTCCTCTCCAAAGCTCAGCATCCCCTCTCCAAAACCAAAGGCCCCCTCCCCAAAGCTCGGGACCCCGTCCCCAAACCCCAGACCCCTCTCCCCAGCACCCCTCCCGCCCCCCTGCCGCTCACCTGGCCCACAGAGGCGGCTGAAGTGGTAGGGGTTGCAGCAGACGGTGGGGCCGTCGGCGACGCCGAAGCTCTGGCACTCGCAGAGGGGCTTGAGCTCGGCGGGGTGCTGCAGGTCGGGCCAGCGGAACAGTTTGCCCAGCAGGAGGTGGGGGGGAGCCGCCTGGCCCCCCAGGCGCACCTCGGTGCGGGCCACCAGCACGCAGCCGCTCGGCATGCCCCCGCGGGACTCCACCGCCTCCAGCAGGCTGTCCAGCGAGCGCTCCTTCAGCCGCTTCAGCAGCGAGTAGGTGACGGCCTTCAGCTCCTGCTCCAGCACCAGCAGCCGCGACCGCGCCTCGCGGCCCCGCCGCTCCGGGGAACCGCCGGGGGCTCCGCCGTCGGGGCCCGGGGGGACGGCCCGGGGGGCTCCCGGCTGCCGCTCGCCGAAGAGGCAGCAGGTCACGGTGCGCCCGGCGTTCTCCCGACCCCGCCTGTGGCTCGGTCCCTCGGTGCCGTCCCGGCGCTGCGGAGCGCGGAGCCGAGCCCCCCGGCGCTCCGCCATCGGGGGGACCCCGCGGCGCCCTCCGGCAGCCGGCCCGGCTCGCGGCTCCTCGGTCCCTCCGCCGCTCCCTAGGGCCGGGCGGCCCCGCTCCGGGCTCTTGTCGCCGCCGTCTCCGGGCTCGCGGCCGCCGCTCGTGGCGCTGCCATCGCCGCCGCCGTCGCCGTCGGGCACGACGCGGCTCCTCCAGAGGCGCCGCACCAGCCCCGAGCGTTTGGACCTGAACATACGCCGAGGAGCGGGCGGCCGGGGGCCGGCGGCGCCGTTGGCCGCCCCCTGTGCCGCGGGGGGGGGCTCGTGGCCGGCCGCCGCCGCCTCTTATCTCATCTCAGCCCCGCCGCCGCCGCGGGCTCCCTCCCGGCCGGGCCCCGCTCCCCGGCGCGGCGGCTCCTCCGTGCGGCGCCCCGCCACAGCCCTGCGCAGCGACTCGCCCCCGGCCCGCGGCGGGGCTGCACCATGG
>NC_048902.1:19808845-19852249 GCF_011077185.1 Oxyura jamaicensis | reverse complement strand
CCAAAAAATAAAATTAAATAAATTCAAGTAATAGAAAATGGTATAAAATAAAACAAAAAGAATGAAATGAAATAAATAATAAAAGAAAATAATTAAAGAAAATAAAATAATAAAAGGAAATAATAAAATAACAAAATAAAATAAATAATAAGTTTCAATAAATTAAAATAATAAATTAAAATAATAAAATAAAATAAAAATCCCCCTGCACCTTTACCTCCAAGCGCCTTTATCCCGTGGTTTATGGGGGATATCCCACGGATATCCCGTGACCTACCGGGGATATCGGGCACTTGGGATGCACTGGAGGCAGCAGCTCCTGGTCCCGCAGCTGCCCCGGGAAGGTGCCCCCAAAGGGGAGCAGGCAGCGGGCACCTTCACCTGGCGGCCCAGCCTCACGGCACCTGGGAAACCTCCCCAGGTAGCAATAAATAAATAAATAAATAAATAAATACATAAATATTTTTTTTCCAACCAAGATCTGGTAAATCCCAGTTCGGGCAGGTTTCTGATCAGCATTTTTGGGCAGCTCCTGCTGCAGCTGAGAGCTGGCACCTGTGGTGCTCCCGAGCCCCGGCTGCACCCGCACACCTGAGAGCGAGCTTTGGGTCACTGGAGTCCCATTTCTTATGGAAACCTTAAAACCCCCTCAGAAATGTCCTGACGGACTTTGCGTGGAGATAACAACGTGTGGCGGCCCCGCATGAAGCCCGTGGGTGCCCCAGTGGCAGCCCCACAGCACCGCCGCTCATCGCTCCGCACATCCAAGCGGGGCAGCCACATGCCGGTGGGATGAAGACACATGGAAAGGCTGCCGAAAGGGCTCGGCTTCAGGTGTGGAGGCAGAAATTGGGATTTCCTGGCTCTCGGACCCAAGAGGATCCCTTTCCATCCCCGGGCTGCTCCGGAGAGGCTCCAGCACCTAAATTCCACACGGACCGAGCGGTCCTGCACGGCCCTAAGGTTTGTGTCCCGACAGCGCCTGGTGCTTTTCCCTCCAATACCTTATTTACAAACAGCCATCTGAATTAAAATGGCACAAATGTGCAATTACCGGCATTTAAATCTATATCAGTCTTACACACAGCACCTTTAGGTCGAGGACAGGCTCTTATTCCAGCCAGCAACGCGTCGCTGCTTGGCCAACGCCACCCAGCCGTGGTGCAGGATGGCACGACGAACAACGGGGCCTTCACGGCGGGCACAGGTACGGGATGGAGAAGCCCCAGTTTCACCAGGAGTGCCACCACCTCGGGCTGGGCAACAAGGGGACATTGTTCCACGCCCCAACGCGGGGCAAGAAAAACAGAGCCCTCAGTTGTACTCCCCGTGATGCACACATCGTTTACAGTAATGTCGGTTATTAAGGGATTTTTGGTAATTAACAGCGATGTGCTCCTGCACTGCCTTTTTTTTTTTTCCCCTCTTTTTTTTTTTTTTTGGCCTGCCATAATAACAAAACATTCCTGCGAGATGCTCTGGAACACGTCCTATAGGTCTTGGCACAAAAAGCTGCAGAGAAGGTTTTGAAAGGCTGCCAGCGTTATCTGACATGCATCTCCCAGGTGCTATATAAAGCCAAACCCTCGTGGGCCCGGAGGACCGTGGGTGGCCGTGAGGGCCCCGGCACTCACCTCCTCCGAGAGCCAAAACGCGGCCGGGATGGGGCGACAGCAGGGAGAGGGCACGGCGAGGAGCAGTCGGAAGAGACGGCAGAGCCCAGAGCGAGGACGGGAAACTTCGGGGTTTTCAGTAAGCAAAAGGAATCTCCGATTTTCTAGCTTCTTGCTCTCCAGTTCTTTTCCTCTGGTCAAAGAGAAAGGCACAGAGGTTAAAACACAAAAGGAATGTTTGACCCTGCGCCCGCAGGCACCGAGCGCCTGAGCCCGGCCGGAGCAACCACGGCTCAAGGGCTGCGCCTGAGCAGGGGGCTCTGCCAAGAGCTGAAAGGCCTCGTAAAACCAGGCTGGTTTTGCTGGAAGCTGAGTTTGAAAGGAACCAGAGAAAAAAAGCTCTGACAGCACCAGAATGTCCCCTTTCGTTTGTTTTAGTGACATCGCTGCGATTTTCCAGCTCAGGCTGACTTCGTGTTACATTCTGTGCCGTAACGTACCGTGATAGGACCTTGGACGGTCTTCAGGATGGAAAAAGCTAAAACCAGAGCGAGGCCTTTGGATAAACCCAACCCCAAAACCGTCTGAAGGCTTCTCCTTCACGGCAAACTTCACAACCGCTGGGCTCTGCGCTCCCAGGCCTCGGCTTCTGGAGATGCTCCGGGCTCAGGATGTGATCCCAGCCCAGAGGATGGACATCAAGGGAACGCGGGGGCTGTTGCCCACCACCATGCACGGGGCTCAGAGCCTGTGTTTGCTATTTTTACCCTTTCCACCCTGTTTTGGCCGCAGCATCCCGTGCAGCTCACCACCCGCAGTGGTGGGGAGCTGGCGGGGACGGCATGCACGGATCCGTGCCCGCGTCCCCACGCAGGGGCTGGGCAGAGGAAAGGGGTAGATAAAGGTGGGAGAGCACTGCCCCAGCCTCCTCCTGGCATGAGGAATTGTGGAAATCCCTGCACGTGGGTACAGCCGAGAGCGAATTTGCTCGGGCGCCTTTCATCCAAATGGCCCCGTCCCGTGCCGTGGTGGCACCCGGAGGGAGACCCGGGGACA
The DNA here is from genome assembly GCF_011077185.1 of Oxyura jamaicensis. NCBI lineage: Eukaryota > Metazoa > Chordata > Aves > Anseriformes > Anatidae > Oxyura > Oxyura jamaicensis. The sequence goes on along the minus strand of NC_048902.1, from coordinate 19,849,580 downwards.
CAGCAGCGAGGCTGCTCGGAGCAGGCTGAAATGGAAGCTGCGAAATCTCATGAGGAACCAGGAAGGGGGAAAAAAAAAAAAACAAAATTCAACCGAATCGCCCGACCTGCAATTAATGAGAATGGGTTAATGGCAGCTCCGCGAGGCCAGCGCTGTGGCTGCCGCCTCTCCGGGCTCGGCGAGGCCCTTCCCACGAGTATCTCCTGTGGGTGGGACGAGCTGACTCACAGTTTCCAGGGCTGTAGTAACATTTCAACACCCCAGCGCTCCAGCCTTGGGGACTGATGGCAAAGAGCACATTCCCAGCAGAGCGGTTGGGAAGCTTTTGACAACATGTTTTCTTGTGTCAGAAAATGTCAGTGTGGCAAAACCAATTTTTTCCTTTTTATTTTTTTTCCCTTTTTTTTTTTTATTTATTTTTTCATAGCAACCTATCAGTTTCCACGAAGGGCTGTTTGGGGAGGTTGCCTGTGCTCAAGCCTGGATTTCAAGTCAAAACCACGGGGTAAAATCTTCTCCCAACAGGCCCTCACCTGCAGGTGATGGCACCCACCCGCAGCGCTCCCAGCCCCTGGAGAGGTCCCTGGCTGCCAGCAGGGACACGGGGACACGGGGACACAGAGACATGGGGACACAGACTCTCCCATCCCAGAGAAGCCCAGTCTTTAAATCCCTCCTGTGCACAGCTGGGCCAGTTTGGATAAATGATTAAGCAGTTATCCATGGAAAAAGAGTCTGACTTCCAGCCTGGAGATGTGAGCGCCCATCTGGGATGTGGGGTCTTGGGTTCGGGTCCCTGGTTTGAGTCGAAGCTCAACCCACCTGTCAGGCAAGGGCCATGAGTACGGGGTTATCCCCTGTGCTGCTGCTTTCACTTTTTTTTAGGAAAACAAACTCAAAATGAGCTTGATGCAACCCAAGGCAAGCACCGGTGTCCCAGGTTTTGTAGGACAGAAAGACTGCGTTCATCCAGATCCAATGCCAGCCTTCACAGGTGTTTTATTCCCCATCAAAAAAAAAGCTGTATTTCCATCTCTCCTACTAGCTCTTGCTTTAATATGTCTACTTCCCCATGGCTTCTCTGTCTCCTTTTTTTCTGTGACCGCCTCTCTCTGAGCAGCCTCGAGCAGACGGCTCCGTAAAGCCCAGCACGGCCTCGGCAAGCGGAGCTCCCCGGCACTGCACAGGGCGACCTGCTCCAGAGGAAGGCGATGGATGGCCGAGGGCGTGCGGGTCCGAGCGGGCAGGCTCCAGACGGCCAGGGAACGAGGAGAAGCCATCCGATATAACTGAACCCCAGCCAAACGCTTTCCAAGGCTCAGCAGATTTCACATCAGTAACTTTTATCCATCCTCCAGAAGCCAACGCGATGCCCAGGGGAGCCCATCCTGCACCCAGCCACGCAGGTGCTGGGAACGGGGCGAGACCCAGCCCAGCAGCCAGCTCCAGCCACCTCTTCAAATCCAGCTCCCAACCCTCCGGAGCTGCTCAGCACCACCTCCTGATGCTCTCCCTCTTGCCCACGTGCCAGCACCGTTAATTCACCTTCCCCGTATTTACTCTCACAACCCTCCAGGGAGGCGAGGGACTACTGGTAGCATCCTCCGGTACGCATGTGGAGGTCTTGCAGCGCAAAGGGCCCTCAGACAGATGCCGAGGGCTGTGCTGGGACACAGGAGCTGCCCCGGGGAGCTGCTGGGGTACAGATGACAGGCGTTGTTCCTCCCGGGGCTCTGGAACCAGTCCGCAGCTCACGGGGAGGATCTACCTGCCACTGAAGCTCTCAGTGTGTTTCCTGATGCTGTTGACAGTGATTTTCAGTGCCCTTTTGAACTCACAGCCTAATAAAATGAGGTACATGGATGGAGAGGGTGAAGACATTGCCTCCTGAGCCTTCAGACCAGGTGAGCATCCCACCTCGCGGGCAGCCACCAGCAGCCACCCTTCCGGGGATGCCGCAGCCCGGCAGCAGCATGAGCACAGCTTGAAACCAGCCGTCTGCACGGGAGTGGTGTGGGGGGTTCTGAGCTCGCAGAAACCCCCTCAGCCTCAGTTCTCACTTCTCCGGCCGCAGGCAGGCCAGCGGGGCTAGCCACTGAACTTCTCCTGTCCTGTCCTGGCTGGAGGAGCCCAGCAGTATCACACAGAACAGATGCTCTGCTCAGTAGGAAGGGACCTGCAGCCTCCCTCACCCACCAGAGGCTACGTCTGAAAACCACACCACCCATAACAAACACAGGAGTTTGTCCTCTTTATCAGCATTTATTCAGCAGCCTGTGGAGACAGTCTGCCTCGCTGGACTCTTTTCCAGGCAGATAACACCCAGTTCTGAAACTGCCCTTTACCTTTTTTTTTTTTTTTTTTTTTTTTTTTTTGGGCTTGGCTTTGGTGAATTGCCATTTTCGAGGACGACAGCGAGCCCAGCCCCTCTGCAGAGTATCTCTGCCCCTAGCCGTATCTACCCGCACAATTTGCAAACACCAAACTGGAAGCTCCCCGGGGAGGGCGGCATTAAAACAAGATTATTCCCTTTGGAGACGGTCCAGAAAAAAAAAAAAAAAAAAAAAAAAAAAGAGGGAGTAGAGGTGGAAGTCCAAAAGGGATGGCAATGGCCCATCAGCTGCGGGGGGTTCGCTGCGCCCAGCGGCGCTCTCCTTGCAGCAGGAGCTCGAATCGCGGGGCGGCAGGACGGGGAGGAAGCATAGGTTGACGAAGACATCAAAGCAGAGCTGAGAAAGGTCAGATATAAATGGCAACCTGTCCGTTGGTGCAATAGTTTGCTCTTCTATTTACGACGGTGTTTTCTGGGAAGGGCTGGTCAGAGCCAACTAGGGCAGGCTTGTAAAAAGATAATTTTTCTCCCTTAGAAAACACGACGACAGACGGGCTGGGCTGCTGCTGGCTTTTCTCCCTTCCCGAGATCTGCTGCCCTGGGCAATTTGTCCTGTTGCAGCAGCTCTTTGCTGGAGTGCCTGGCGTCTGGGCCGCTCCAGAGCAGACGCCAGGCACTGGAGCAGAGATCTGCTCACCACGGCGCGGGGAAATATTTTCTGCAGCGGTGCGGGAGCGACTTAAAGAGCAGCACTGTTATTTCGTAGTCATCTCCAATAATAACTCAGAGACGGCAGCCGCAAGACACATTAGCAAAAGCTGCTGCCACCGACCAAAACTTCAGAGGAGGAGGAACAGAAGTGGGAAGGGAATAGAAATAGAAATAGAAATAGAAATAGAAATAGAAATAGGGGCTGAGTCATGGGCCGGAGAGGCAGCAAGGGCAGAAGGAGGCAGGCTTCCAGAGGGGTCCCGGGATGGGTCTGCGGGACCCATCTGCTCAGGTCCTTCCCCAGATTTCTTGCAACCTCGAAACGGGGATGTGAAAATCATTAAGGCAGAGGAGAAGAGTGTCTTCTCTGTTTCGAATCTGGAGCGGAGGTAGCCAGAGGCAGTCGTTACCGAAATACCACGACGACATCTCTTTTTGTGTTGAAGCTGTGTTGTGTCTCTGCTGGCGGCCGGCTGCAGGATCTCCAGGGCTTGCTCATGCAGAAGAATGCGAAAATGGAAAGCGGGATTAGGGAGGAAAGGAGCTCGCCCTGAAGTCATTGGCACCGCTGGCTGTGACAGAGCCAACCATCCTAAAACCCACACCAGGACCCAGGAGCAGCAGCTCCTTCACTCCTGTCTGGGTGCCCTAACTACAGCTGATGACAAGAACCGCTGGGGAGGAAAGATAATAAACCGTGCTGCATAAAGAAAGAAATTCCCAGAGCCAGGCTAGGGCATCGTTGTCCCCTAGCAGCTCCTGTCACCTCGCCTGCCCGCACCGACAGCAGGGTGCTGAGCAGCCCCAGCACCCTCGTCCCAAAGATGCATGCTCAGGAACGACACCAACCATCCCAACACGAGTTATTAATATCGTCGTTAGCCAAACAACAAACGTTTCTCCCAAAGTCGTAAAGCAAGGGTGGCATTTTTATTAGCTGAGGTTTCCTCCTTTTTTTTTCCTTTTTTTTTTTTTTTTATGGCCTTATCCCCAACTGCTGAGAGCCAGAGGGAATTATTTGTTACTTACATTAAAGCAAGAAGCCTTCAGACCGCAGCGCTGCAACCTCTCCCCTCTCCCCGTATCATTATTTTCTTCTGGATTTCTGCGGAGCTCATTACTAAACCTTAGCTAACGCAGACATCCTAACAATGCACCGAGTGCTAATAACTGCTGAGCAGCGTTATTAATTATTGCAATTACGGCGTTTAAAATACATTTTGATTATATTAAAGAGAATACTTTCCTACTTTTCCGACCAAAAAAAATCCACAAATGTAGCTTGTTAACACTAATTCTATTCTTATTGGTGAGCCTATTGTTAGATTTCAAAGGCAGCCAGCCTGGGCCCGAAACCCAGCCCGGGCTGCGACGGCTGCCCCGAGGGCCAGAAGGATCCTGGTGAAATCCGACAGTGGGGACCCCAACTTGGGGTGCAGCTGGGGTCAGAGGACCCCGACTTTAGGAGAGGAATCAGCGCGTACGGCCCCCATCGGGGGCTGACGTGTGGCTGGCTGCAGAGCTCCTTGTAGGTATGTAGGTACGGTATGTGTAGGTACAATATGTGTAGGCACAATATGTGTAGGTACAATACGTGTAGGTACAATACGTGTAGGTACAATACGTGTAGGTACAATTGTGGAGCTCCCTGTAGGTACGCTGTAGGGTCGCAGTCCCGCAGCCGCGCTCTCGCTGTTAACCCTTGCTGCCAACACTCGCTGGAATTATTCACGCCGGAGCCAGACAGGCAAATAGGCAGGCAGACACCCAGCTGCGCTTTTAATTAGAGCAGTGTGGAGATAAAAAGCTTCGGAAAACAATTTTCAGCAATTAAAAATAATATTCCGGGTGCTTGGCTGCCCCAGCCGCGTGTGTCCTGGGCGGCTGGGAGAGGCCAGCCAGCCGCCCCCCGGCGTGCCAGGTTGTGACGACAAGACGAGGGCTTGCTGCCCTTCCCCTGTGACCACCAAACGAGGGCTTGCTGCCCTTCCCCTCCGCTTGGCCGAGGGCTTGCTGCCCTTCCCCTCTGCCTCCGAGACTTTCTTTGCTACAAAGAGTTAAGATTTCACTTGTCGGGCTGTTTGTGTTTCTATTCACATGTCGGTGCCTGTCATTTATTTAGTCAATGGGACATGTCCGAGGGATGGAGACAGGCTGGGTTAGTCATTCTGACCGTGGGTCGCCAGCCACTGCAAACCGCCTGAGGTCATTTCCAACAGCACCACTAACAATGAGAGGGGAGCTGGGCCCAGGAGACCTGCAGGAAACGGCGCGGAGATTAAAGACGGAGATAGTCCTCGGCAAAAGTACACTGCAAGAATGTTCCCTATGTTCTGTCAACAGAGTTTCTTCCTCGCCGAAGACCGTCTATTTTAAGGCCGAGCTCGCACCAAAAATGGAAATCCTTGCTCGATGGCTATCAGCGGATCTTCGGTTCCCGAGGCTGCGGCAGAGCTGGGGCCGAGGAAACGAAGCCTCCAGCTCGTCCCGTGCTGCCCCCTCCGCTTTCGGCTCTGGCTGCGCTTCCCCGGCGCTCTCCTGCTTCCAGGAAGGGAACGGAGGAGACACCTTGAAATGCCACGGTGCAGATTTGTGGCAGCCTCATGCTCTGAAATCAAACCCCCGATGGCACATCTGGGGAACGGGCAATTCCTCAACGCGGGGCAGGAGCAAAAGGGCAGTTTTGGGTGCAGAGATGCACATTTTGCTTCTCAAGCGAAACGCCGCTGCCTGCTCGTACTTAACACATCAAGTACCTCTGGGTGTTTTGGAAAACATTAATAGCAACCACATGACTGGTGTAAAACACTGATTTTCCATCCAGACACACTATTGTTTTCAGATAAATACATTCCATCGAGCTTTTTTGTATCTGAACTTTCTACATGTGGCTTCTGGGGCTCGGGCAGATGGGGCTCGGGGCTCGACAACAATAGCGGTGGCCCAGGAGGGGCCCCTGGAGCCCGCTGCTCGGGAACTGGTGACACGGGCTAAATCCTGCCCTCTGGTGCTGGTGCGATGCTGGTGACATGGGGCAGGGGCTGGAGGTTCCCAGGGGACGGGCAAAGGAGCTGCACAGTAGGTTATAGCTGCTCCAGAGAGATAGGGAAAGGCAGAAAACGCATTTCTCAGAACGCCAACATCCATCACCGACACACACGAGAGTCTCCGAATTCCTCAGTGTTATATTTATGAAGCCATTCGGAGACATGATACAGGCCAGTTCCTGTAGATTTTTCCATGTGCTGTTAAAGATTCAAATTACAGAGCAATTTTCCGCCTTTGAAGACGTCGGGCTTCGCGGTGCAGAGCCCGGGGCTGCTGCAGGCAGGGTCTGTCTCGCTGCAGCCCGGAGATAACGCAGAGCCACCGCCAGCGCTCGGCCGCGCCGGAGTCAGGAGCGGGCCAGGAATGACAGCACTGGGGGGAATTTACTCCGCTGGCAGATAAGGAAAGCATCCTGCTCGAAGCACGGGGTAAACAACTCGTAATGCGAGTTGTCTGCAGAGTCCCACGCGGCCCCGGTGGCACATCTGCCCCGCACGGCTCAGGGACGGAGCCAGCCCCTGCGCCGGGGTGGTTTGGGGACCCCAACGGGGCCGGGTGCTCGCCGGGACCACGGCTCCTCCGGTTTGCTCTGCTCGGTGCAAAAGGAAATAGAGCTGGGTGGGTTTGTCACCCGGAGGAGAACCGGGGCACCCGGACCGCTGGTGGCCACTGGTGGCATTGGTTGTGCACGTAAATTAGAAATCCACGCAGATTAGGAAAAACAAGAGTTGGGCAAAATCAGAAAGTCATTAAAAAAAAGATGAAAAATCTCTTCTTTCAGCACCCAACTCCTGACACCTTCCCAGTAATCACACAGAACACCCTACCAAACTAAATTCAGGTGTGTTTTCATTGATAACACTGATACTGACATTGATAACGTTGATGATTTCATGAAAACACAAGCTGGAAGCAGGAGACGAGGCACGCCAGCTCAGCAGGACGACATCTGGGGCCCTCCTTAGTGCTCGCGGGTAGCTGCTCACCCCTCGCTACACAACCGAGGCCTGAAATCCAGCCCCGAGTGTGAGAGAATCACTGCCTGCCTGTGCCGCTCCTGAGCCATCCCAGGAGCAGCTCCCGTGTTTCTGTGTCCCTCCACTCGCAGTGGGGCTGGAGGACCAGAGCCGCTCTTCGAATCAAGCTCTGGGGCTGAAGCTCGCAGACGCGGACCCCGGCACGTATGGGACGCTGAGGATGGCAACACCAACAAATCCGTGAAAGCCTGCCCAAGGAAAATGGTGGTGGGCTCAGCACCGGCTGGATGCCATCGAGCCCCGTCCTGTCTGCTGTCCCCGGGTGCACACAGGGGGAGGCACACGAGGCGCAGCCCTCTGCCTTGTCGCGGGGGCACGGCGGAGCCAGGAGAGGAGCCGGAGGAGCCGAGCGAGCAGCTCTCGAGTTCACAGGCTGATTTACGGCCGAGGCCCCCGGCAGATCCCTGACTGGGTTTGTGGTTTCATTTCCTCATCCCCAGAATCTGTTTCGCTGCCGATGTGTGAGAGGGAATTAACATTCAAACTTTGCTTTCAATAAATGCTTAAAGATTCATTTTGTGCTTTATGAAGCTTTTGGAAGGATTTTGGAAATCTTCTGCTCTTGCACGAGGGTCGCTCAGTGCCAGCCCTTCCTTTAGAGCTCCTCTCCCTGCGGTGCCGATACCCCTCCGGCACGGGCAGCTACAGGATTTTCCTTTCATTGAGTAAAAATTGAGCCGCCTCAGTTAAAAGCAAAGGTATCTGAAGGAAGTTTCTGCCAGTTCCCCGCAGCCCTGGACACCAGCAGGACACGTGGAGCACGACAGTTCCTCCATAAACCAAAGCAGGTCCAGGCCAAGCGGACGGGGTGTGGGTCAGCAGGCTCTGAGAGACCCCACAAACTCCTCAGCTCTTCATTTGCGAGCACAGTTCCGTACGAACCCCGTTTTCTACCATCCTTGCAGGATCTGGAAGTGAAAGCGTGGGCTTCAAGCTCCTCTGTGCTGAGGCCAGTGGAAATTTGGTGCGGGTTTCACCCGAGGACTGCGCACGCTTGGGGCTCGGCCTGTTTATTGTTAACCTCATAAAAAACACCAGGGTTTTTGCAACTTGAAAGTCTTTCTAACTTCATAAAATATGTGAATGCTTACGAAAAGAATCTGGGCCCAACTGCAGAAATGATGACTAACAAGGAGGAATCTCGCGGTGTTCAAAGGGAGCAAAATGAGCTGACGAGCCATGGCATAATGAGTTAATTTGCCTTGCAGCCTACCTGGTGCCCAGCGCCAGCTCTCGCTCCCGCAGACGTCGCTGGTGATGGGTCATAGGCTCCTCCACCCAGATGAGTGATTTTAAGCTAAAGATCCGAAATTAGCTGTCTCAGACACACACCAGCCCGAGGTTGGTCACTTCCTTGTACTATGGATGCAGAATTTCTATTAGAAGAAAATTCGAGTGTTTCCAAATGAAACGATTTGGTACTTTGAGGTGAAATAATCTCCATTTCTAAATGACATTTCTTTCTATTTTTAAAAGGCTGCGAAGTTTTGAGAGCAAATCCAACCATGCATTCAACCAAAACAACATTTTTGTTCAAGCCCTCAGTTCCCAGAAAAGTTGTAAACCACTTTTTTTTTAATTCCGAACTAGAACAAACCTTTTCCCCAAGACTTTGGAGCTGCCAATAATCCATTCTTATCCCAGATGTAACGTTTTCATAAAACTTCCTTACTGGAGCTGCTGGATCTTGAGGATGCCATCAAGTGGGTACTAAGTCTGTGCCATTTGTAATCCTGTAATTCCCCAAACTCGTCTCAGACTTCAGCAGCCCTGTCCGAGGGATGTTTACAGCTTTTTCTTTGTTTTTCCTCCATAGGCAGAATTAGGCAGCAAGCTAGAACTGATGAAAGGCACATTGCTGTCTGTCACAGGGGGCATATGTTGAAATACGGCAGTGAAAAAAGCCAGCTCTGCTCAAACCACTGCAGAATCCCAGCGGAACGAGGCACGTGAGGAGTATTTTGTGTTTAGTCAGAGGAGGGGAGAGGCAGGAGCCGGGTGATGGTGGGGTTTTTTGGGATGAAGAACATTTCTAGGCAAATCTCCCTGCCACGGGAAAAGCTGCACGCTTTGTTTTTATAGTGAACAACCCTCTCTGGCGTTCCGCAGCTCCAGGTTACTTTGGAGAGCTGCAGCAACCCCGCTTTCGCTGTTTATCATATCTTTATCAGCCAGGATGAGAAGAAGACATGTAAGTCATAATCACCACTCACGAAAACGCAACACCAGTGGCAAAAATAAACAACATCCCACTTCCAAAGCTCTCCTGGCTGAGAGGCCCTGTTAATTCCCACGCTCCTTGGAAGAACAGCCGCCCGCCTGCCTGGCGCTTGGCTGGTGTCTTCACCTGGCTCTTCTCTACCTCCTCTGCTGTCCTGCTGCCCTCCTCCTCTGTCTTGCTCCCTTCTCCTCTGCCCTGCTGCCCTTCTCCTCTGTCCTGCTCCCTTCTCCTCTGTCTTGCTCCCTTCTCCTCTGTCCTGCTGCCCTTCTCCTCTGTCCTGCTCCCTCCTCCTCTGTCCTGCTGCCCTCCTCCTCTGTCCTGCTGAAGTCTCTCCTGGTGTCTGCAAGTAGCTGGCCACCAGCTGTAAGTACGGCAAGGAAATGGAGCTGTGCTGATGAAGGATGGAAACCAAGGGCAGAGGGCAAAGAAGGAGTGAACAGGTTCCCAAACAGAGGAGCCACACAAAACCTCAGGTTTAAGTGGTGCTTAAAAGCCGCAGGGCACTTTTGTGGAGGGAATGAGCTTCCCTGCCTGGAAAGGTCCCCACCTTCCCTGCCTGGCACCCACCTCGTGAACAAGATGCTGCCTGTGGATGGAACAAGATGCTGCCGTCTCAGGTCTCTGCTTCACGTGGGGAGGCTCCCGAAGAAGCAGAAAAGGAAGAAGACTGCCTGCCAGTTCCTGCTCCAAGTGACACCTGAAGCCACTGAGTTCTCTGCACCTGTGCTACAGAGGCTGAAGCCAGAGTCTAGAAACAATTCTGGAATGGGACGCACGTAAAAATGATGCACAGCTGTAAGACCAACAGAAAAGGCTGACCATCAAGTACAGGTGCCGTTCTGGAATGGATTTCTATAAGATCACAGGGGTTTAGTGCTTTTCCTTTTTACAGTTTATAAAATTAACAGATGTCTTGGTGAAACAAGAAACAGAACAAGCCAAATGTTCAACTCCAAGCACTCACAAAGCATAAAGTAGCACCTGCCCAGAATAGAACTGAAACTAAAAATCAGCAATTTTTAAAATGACACATTTCTTCCACTCAAAACCCCCCAGCAGCTACACGTTTCTCTTTCTGCTAGTACCTCCTTCAGCACGAAGGCACAGCAGTGTCATTTCCACATAGCAGCTGCCTTTCGATGGCGTTAGGAAACCCCACGGCTGGCCCTGTGCTGGGTCACCTCTACTTGCTGCTCTTAAGCGGTTGCTTGGCCGGTGCCTTCACTACCACCATTTCTACTTGCCTTTGGCCTTCAAAGCGTGTTGTTTGTGGATTTCACCTGATGGACTGGGAAAGCGCTCGCCGTCCCTCCCCGCGGAGCCGGGCTTTGCCTCTTCCCCCAGCTTCATGTGACTGATTTGTAGGAACTTGCTTTGGCACCATCAGATTAGTGGCTGTTAACATCACTGATCCCGCTGAAGGTTCTTCCCAGTGAGCAATGAAACATACCTAATCCAGGCAGATTAAAGAGGAACACGTTTCATCATCCCTCCCTCGGCTCCAGCCACGGCGTGAGGAGGCTGGCACCGTGGCGGGAGGCTTTGCCTTTGTGAGCTGCTCGTAGCTCCATCAGGTTGAAGCAAGAGGCAGCGTCCGTGACAGACACAGACTGACGTGTTTCAGATAGATGGGGATGGTGAGGGGCAAAAACAATTTCCACGGTGGCTTTTCTTGAAGCTGCTGCAGAGGATTTGTACCCGGTGGCAGCACCCAGCCCAAAGGGGCTTTTGGGGCACGCTTCCCACATCCTGCCCCTCCACCGGCTCTGCCAGCCCTGCTGCTGCTGCCCGGCCTCCCCTGTGCCCTCCTCCGGCCTCACTTCAGGAGATCACTCTTCACATGGCCTTCTCCAGCATCCATCTGCCGTGTTTTAACCTGGTCTTCTAAGAAAACCTCTTGCCTCCATAACAGGAGCTGAGAAAAGCAGAGCTCAGTGGCTGTCTCTCTGGCAGCAGGGCGGCAGGCGCGGGGCAGCACGTGTGGCAGGCTCCGTGACAGCCACCGAGCACCGAGGGAAAGGCCAAAGTGCAAGCTCAGAAGAGATGACACCAAAGGATCATTGGGCGGGATGGAAATATCATGTCAGAAAAAGCTTGAACTGGAGGCTGCGCTTTTTTTGTTACCAGGAATCCGATTGTGAGGCAAAAATCTGGAGGAACCCAGAGCTTCACTTCTGCTCATGGAGAGAATTATTTTTATTGCCATAATAAATGGCAAAGGCTCTACGTCCAGAGCTGTGGGGGAGTACCAGGGCCTTTCCCTCTGGAAAAGGCAGTGACCACGGGCTGCATGAAACACAACCAACTCCCTCGAGCCTCGGTCTCTCCCCAGCACCTCAAATCCCTTATTTTGTCTGACCCAGGGCTGCGTGCTCCTGGAGCAGGGGCTCTCTTGTGCCTGCCCGTGGCACCATCAGCTCCTGATCTCCAGGCAGACCCTGCCGGGATCAGAATGTAACCCACAAAGGCTCCCAGTGAGGTCCCTGCTGTTCTGAGACGTGGCTGGCCCCAGGGAAGCCGGGGCAGAGTCAGCACAGGCTGACTGCAGCCTCCAGCACAGGCAGAGCCCTGCTCTGCGATGGGACAGCGTGAACCAGTTTAGATTCAAACCAAGCTTCTCGCTTGCCACCAAAACAAGCCTACTACGGACTTGCTATCCTCCCCAAACCACAGTGTTGATTTAATGACCCTCCATTTAGGCATTAAGGAGTGAAATGCCTAATCCTGTTGAGCGTGTAAGCAGGTGACTCACTGCCGTAGCGCTGGGAACTACCTCCTTCCTGGCAGCTGCTCCATGCACAGCCTTCAAAATGGCAGGGCTTGAATCTGCTAAGTGAAAATGATAAATCAACGCTAACTGCAGGTAATATCACCTGTGTGTGTGCAGTAATATTGTTCGAGTTGCCAAGCAACTAACGGGAGGTGTGGTGAAAGCAAGAGATAAAACCTCCTGAGCACAGGTATGCGCTGCGTCCGCTCCACGGGGACTGCTGGTGCTGGCTGTGTCACTGCTTACCCAGCGGTTCACATCAAGATTTCTTCTGGAGGAATAAAAAGGAAAAGGTGCAGAATGACTGACAGCAACCTAGGGCATACAAGTCCCTGAGAGCCCTGCCCCTGGCAGCTCTGAGCTTTCAGGCAGGCTGGAAATGAGCGGTGTGGTGGGACAAAAGTAACGCCGGCTCTCCTCATCTCCCGCGGGGATGGGGTCCTCTGCTGCAAGCCGTGGTGGTCTTGAAGGCAGCTCCTCAAACCCTTCCCGTGATATAAGCAGCAAGCAAACAAGCAGAAACAACCCGTGGCTGCGCACCTAGGTGTGTTTAACTGCAGCTGTTGTTCATGTAAGCACTTGTTGGTGCACATCTGTGCACGTTGCAAGGTGCTACTTGGGCAATTAATGGGGTGAGCTAGCCCCTAATGGGTTTTCATAAGCAGAGCCCAAACCACGCAGCCCTCTCTTGCAATTCCCTAAACAACAAGCTGCTGCCTTCCAGTTGAAAAAGGATAATTGCATTATCAGGAAGGACTTGAGAGCTCTCAAGATCTCCCAGGAGATGTTCTGGAGCTAGCAGGATCAGGTCCTAGGCACGCGTGATTCACTGAAATAAACAGTGGTCTGCGTGTTTGAACTTGGCTTTCGGATTTGCTCCCAGGAGCGAATGGCCCACGCTCCACTGCAGCAGCATCGGATGGGATGTCCACGACATACAGGTGGCTGTGACGCCCCTCGAGACAGCTTTCTGCAGCAAGCACGTGTCACTCTGCTTCTTTCGGGTGTGAAACTGGACGTTTGTAAATTCTAGAGCTGCTTCTGAAACCTGGCCCACCCCATGCAGAAATAAGGCTCCTTGTGACGAGCAGGGCACAGAACCTGCAGCAAAGCTCGTGCAGAGCTGCAGCCAGAGGCTGCCACCCAGCAGGCATGCCAGAAGGGGATCTTTTCTTTTTCTTCCTCTCTGGACACTCTCTTGGCTGCTCTCCGCTGGCTGGAGGAGGTGATGTGCCCGACCCAGAGAGCCGTGAGCTGGGAGACAGCAGGATGTGAGAGCTGTGCCCCCCATCAGTCCCCCCAGTGCATCACACCCGAGTTGTGCATTGGAAGAAACCACTCCGACTGACCTCTGGCTTCACACAGCTTGTTAAATTGGCAAGCTGAAAGAAATCGCACACAAACTCAATGTGACATCTCCGTCATCTCCCTGCAAAACTACCGGTGCACAGCTCCTCCATGGAAAGCACAAAGAAAACAAGAGAGTTTTTTTTTAAAAAGAACAGGAGAAAAGCACCCAGCAAGAGAAGAGCAAAACAAGCCCCGAATAAACGCAATGCAATGAGCCCGGGCATGTTATATACCCAGTGCAATGTTTGCTCCTAATGCCACCCTGGTTTTACTTTTATTCTGCTGCCTGCAGATCTGTTGGGCTGCCCGGCAAGGCAGACGTGCTGCCGGTGACACCCAGCTGTGCCTGGTCACCTCCTCGTGGCTGCGGCACGGGGCAGGAGCCACTCGCAGTCCTGCCAGCCAGGGCCTGGCTCCTGGGTTTGGGGGCTGAAGGTTAAGGATTCTCAGTAGGAGGCTCTTTTGTGCCGACAGTTATGAGTCTTGGAGGCTCTGCAGACGTCTCTATCAGTGCTGGCCATCGCTCAAATACTTGCAAACAATGACTAACGTGAGCCCACACAGAGCTCTGATGGAGCGCACCACCGCCGGCTGCCCTGCCAGCTGGGCCACGCCGCCTTGGCCATGGGGGCTTCCCGGTGGGCAGGAGACTATTTGTGCCAAAGGGTGGCACACACGTGCTCGCTTTAAACCCAAGGAATCCGTATTCCAGCCCCAGGAATGGCCGGGTACCAGCGTGGAAGCCCACGACTCTACTGGGAAATCACCGGTCGGGGCACCCATGAGACAACCAGAGAAATCTGGGGTCAGCGTCCACATGCTGCGGTCACACCTCTGGTGGCAGCTCCAGCAGAGCGCCTGAGTCACCAGGAAAAGATTAGAGGAAAGTTCCCTTCTGTTTTAATGAATGAATAAGCTCGAAGGTTTTTCTAGGGTGTGGAGAAAGATAAGGCTTAAGAAGGAAATGCGACGCCTGAGGAGCGGTCAGGTCTACCCAGTGCTCCCAGCACTCCTAAACCAGCTGGCCTTTGGTGGTACGACGTATAGGTGGCTTCACGTCCCCTGCTGGCCTATTTGAGTGGAATTAACACGCCTGAGATCCTAACTGCCATACATTTCTCTTGGGGGGGTCTGCAGACTCTACCTTCATGCCCCATCCAAGCCCTAGCGGCCGTGTGGATCAGACTTCAGACGGATTATTCACCGGAGCTGTCTGCATGCCGACGGGATGCAGTAAGCCAGTCGTGGAAGAAGCTTTTTGCTGTGTCTGCCTAGATCCCCAGAGGCATGCAGAGACAGCTCTGGCACCAGGAGCATCTCCCTCCAGGGCCTTGATGCCCCAGTGAAGGGCAGGGGCAGGCTGCGACCCCTCCTCCAGCTCCCAGGCAGCAGAAGTGGCCACACAGGCTGCAGCAGCTGATTTCCCTGGCTCACAGCTCCAGAGACTTTGGAGGGGGGTTTTCATGCAAGGCATGCCGTCGCAGGGTGGGCTCGAAGCCTGGCGTGCCAGCACCATCCGAGGGGCATTTCTGCTGCTGGCACCCCATCGCCTTGTCCAAGAGAAGGGCAGACAGCGGTGAGCCGTGGGTGGCTGGGATGGGATCTCTTACACTGAACTTTTGGACTCCGTACAGTATGAAACCATAGATTACCCCCCCACCGGCTCCGCGAGATGTCTGTGAAAGATGCAGCCAGAAATGCTCAAGTTCACCCACTGGGGAAACATCGTGTTACGTGAAGCTTGCGGCCCTCTCCCCTTATCTGCGAGGCAGCTGATGAAGGGCCTGGCGTCAGTCTGGCAACTCTGATGGCTCCCATTTAGCACCAGCGAGGGCCGCCTATCAGCAGCACGCCGGGGCAGATAGCGGCCGCGACTATCTAATCACATACCTTTTGCATTAGTGCTGCCATCTATCCCTTCCATTTACAATCAGGAGACTGGACCGCACTGAATTTTCACAGGAATGAACTGTCAACAACCCCATCCTTCCCAAGGCCTAAAAATGGGTGCTTTATCACAGCGGCCAGTAGACTTCTTTTCTTAGACTTCCAGGCAATGGCCGGAGCAGACTTGGAGCCCCCACGAGCGAGACATGAAGGAGACCTTTTTGAGATAACAGCAGTTCACTTGGCTCTCTCAAGAATGCCTTATGGCTGTTCCTTTTCAAAGCCGAAGTAAGGAAACCAGCTCAATTAGAGCATATCAAGAAACTTTGTGTCTCCTGGTTTGTTTACCTTTTATCAGCGCTCTTAATACGCTTTCCTGCTTCTCCGAGAGGAGTAGGAGGGCTCTGCTTTGTAAGATTGCACTAGAAAAATCAAACGGTTAAGAGGCAGCTTTTTAAAGCGACACATCAGAGTTAATAACAGGACAGCAAACTGCTACCAGCCTCTCCCTCACTTGGTGTTTCACCACTTTTCAATGCATCGATTTGGCTGCACGCCTACATTTCACTGCAATTTTGCAGAAGTATATAGTTTTATTTAACACACGTTGCCAACCTATAATCTCTCAGGTCACGTTTAAGTTGTCTGTGTAACTGTCAGATCTTTCTTGAGCCAAGCGCCCATTAGGATATGTCCCAAATAAAGAGCCCACGGAAACATCTCCCGTAAGAATGGCATCTCGAAACATCCTTCGAAGCCAAGCCCTGACCCTGCAGCAGACTCAAGTTCATCAGCTCTTGGAGCCTACATCAGACCATTAATTGCAGGCGTAACTAACGATGGCCAAATCTCCAAAAAGTGCCAAATTAGATTTCACTTGAGACAAGCAGATGTATTTTGGTTGACTGGATGAGGCCCAGTCCTGCCTGCCGCCAAAGCCCAGAAGCCTGCTCACAGAAGGAGCATCCAGTCTCACCCTGCCCCTCCGGAAAACTAATTTTACTCATTTCCCACTGGGAGATAAAACACAGGTCCGCTCCCATTGCAGGGCCCTTTGGCTGGGACACAAA
The DNA here is from genome assembly GCF_011077185.1 of Oxyura jamaicensis. Lineage (NCBI taxonomy): Eukaryota > Metazoa > Chordata > Aves > Anseriformes > Anatidae > Oxyura > Oxyura jamaicensis. Next base: position 19,833,154 of record NC_048902.1, on the reverse strand, counting down.
TAGCTTTGGAAACGCTCTTATCTCTGCATAGACGTCCTTCCAGAAAATAGAGCAGGCCGCAGGAGGCTGCCTTGGTACCACCGAGCCTCTTCACGAGGAGCACGCGAGCTCAGCCCACGGCAGGGCTTTTTGAGGTCTGGTTTCCTCGTGATACCCACATCCCACAAGAGGGACATCCTTCCTGCTTTCGGAGAAGCACCTCACGACCTGTGCCCACCAGGAAAGGGCATTTTGGGGGAGTCCCAAGCGGTTGCCTCTGAGGGCCGGGCCCTGCCCCTGCTCAAGGTGAGGTGCCCGAAGCGCAGCCCTCGCAGCTCTCTGCAGGCCCATTTATCTCCTGCTGGGGTGCCTGGAGTGCTCCTCTTATCTGAGCCAGCTCCTCCGGGATCCCGTTTTACACATGCTTTACATTTTTGTACAGTTCCTCTTAGAACCTAGGCGTAGCCTCAGCTAAGGAACAGGCTTGTGTCGACCGCTGAGAGCAGGAACGGTTCGGAAACGGAGGCAAGTTGAAACCCAGTCTTGAGCGGCTCGGGGCTGGCCCACATGTCCTCGGCTTCCAGCCCCGGTGCTCTGCAGGTTTCCTGAACCTGACCTCATCCTCCTGCCGGTGACACTCAGTTTACGTGGGTTTGGATTTCACAACAAAGGCGCTGGCACCGCTCCCGTTAGGGTGCCAGCAAGTAACAAGCGATCGCTAACTACCGACACATCTGCTGCCTGAGGACATTCAAACCCTGCCTGTGTAAACCATTAGATACTTTTCTGAGGGAAACAAACAAAAAAGCTCTCGGCCTTGCATATCAGAAGAGCAGAACCCCTGTGCTCCTCTCCTGCCCTCCGTGCCAGCCCGGCCTGCTCCTTACACCGCTGCAGCGGGGCTCCGGTGCCTGGCGGCGGTGGGGCTGGCTGCTGGGGGCAGCGTGTCAGGCTGCCTGGTGGTGTGTCAGGCTGGGCCTGGCAGGAGCTGCTGTCCCGCCTTTGGAGCCCGTTCTGGTCTCCTGTCTCAGTAAACGTCAGATTTCCCTCTCCTGGTACCGGAGGAGATGGAGCCATGGGAGCACAGGGGGTGGGCAGTGGCACTGCACCTGAGGCACTTGGAGAAGGTTGGGGTTATTTTGACAGAGACCTCTTGCAAACCCTCACTGTACAGCCCCATGCTATAAAAGCTATCTCCTCACATGATTATGCCCCAGTAAAGTCTGAACTGAATCTCTCTCTGCCTGCCACGGAAGACCCTCATTTCATTGACTTAATGGAACACATTTTTACAGAGCCTTCGCCCCGTCGTTGAAACTGCAGGCTGCTTTTTCTCGGCCATCTTCTCCACACACGTTGTTACCTTATCACGCCGTGTAATTTGCAGACAAATGAAAATCTGGGCTTTCACTCGCACACTTAGATATAAAAACCTTGCTGTTGCCAACTTGTATGGTTGTATCCTCATATTTGATGGGTCCACCAGGGTCTCCCACCCGGCTACCTCCACCAGGGTCTCCCATCCCCGCTTCCAGGCTGGTTTTCAACTTGTTAGAAAAACTGAAGATGCATTGTATGTATTGCACCGCCTCTGCCAAGGTAAATAAACTCATAGATGACTTTTTTCCAGGCATTCACAGTCAAACGAAGGGGAATATTAACAACCACTGCATTAGACCCAAACTTGTGTGAGATAATAAAAGGTGACGCTGTAACCCCGCGTCTTCAATCACGCCTGTAATGCGCCCCTGCCCATCTGCTGCTTTTCATCCGAAGGCACGGGTAATTAATAGATAAGTGGTATGACAGAAAGTACTAATTCCAGGAAGCAGAACAATTCATTTTCATGAACGACTGCGGCACTCTTTGCTCTCCCCAGAGGGATCTTCTTCGCAGATGCTGGTGGGGCTTGGAGACGGGGGGTGTCTCGCATGCAGACCCATCCCAGCAAGGGAAGTGGGAGCCTGAATGCCTGTCCCCCATCCTGTACATGCAAGGCACACCAGCACCACGCTGCGGGGGGCTCAATAAAATGATGGGCTTATCCCTGGGACCGCCGAATTAACCAGCACAGCACAGGGAAGGCAGATGGGGGGTCTCCCAGGGGGGTGCTGGAAGTTGCCATGGAAGATGTGCAGCCAGCTCTACACAAACCTAACCCAAGTTTTCTTCAAGGCAAAGCCATGAAGATTGGGGCACGGGGTCTCGGTACGTACGTACTTGAGCCTCATATTTTCACACACCATCCCCTCGTCCCTCCCCGCTGCCACACGACTCGCTGGGATCAGCGTCTGCTTGCTCTGCTCCTGGGGTGTAACTGGGGCTAATGACACGTGCTGGCACGCGGGCTGGGACGCTACGTATGGTGTAGTTGCCTCTGAGAACATGTCGCTTAGAAAGCGCCCCCTCAGCCCACAGAAGGGCTGTTCAACAACAGCAATTCCTGCAGATCTACGTTCATTCAAACTCTCAAGCCACTTTTTGTTGCTATGCCAGGCAATAAAAGAGTGATAAATGAAGGAATTTACACATCAGACATCTCAGATTCCTTTCCCTCCTTTCCCAAGAGCAGCACGAGGGGACAGTTAACGATGCTAGTTTATGGTATAAATATTTGGACAGAATATATTTTGATACCATAAATTTTAACAGTTCTGGCTGGTTTTAAACTCTGTTTTTCCCCAACCAGGACTCTGTGTAAAGTAATAATGTCTGAAGTGTTTCTTAAGGAGCAGAACCTGTCCCTAGGAAAACATTCTCCTTCCCTTAAAATAATACTGCACCGCCTGACAAAGAAATGCCTGCACTCGCAGAGCCTTTGGGAGTTAAAGCTCTTCTCTCCGTCTCGAGGTGATCACTGTGTAGGACCATCGCCCACTGTTACCATGCCCCCGAAGCCCCACTGCATCCATTCCCCCAGCATTCTTCCAAAGCACTGCTGCTCCTGCTCGTGCTCGGGAACACAAAGCAAAAGTCATCGACTTGCCCAAGGTCACGGAGAAGGAAAAACTAAGGGAACGGGCAAGAAGCGGAGCATCAGTGCCCCAGGAGCAGGGCTGTCCTAGGGATGGGTTATCCTACACGTGAATCCAGCAAGAGAGGTCACGTTGCTAACACTGCTCCCATTCTGCTTCTTTAAGCCTGGCGCCTGACCGTACAGCTCGGCCACCTCTAGTGACAGCACACCTGGCACGGTAAGCCCAGGGACTGGGGCTTGGTTGGTGTGAAGGCAACGACAAAGGGTTCTTGGCTTCCACGGGAACCCTGCGGAGCCCCTGGCTGCCTGGGGAAGTGGGAGGAGGATGGCTTCGTGATGGGGCTGCCTGTGGGAAATAACCCAGCACAGGACGGCTGTAGGGGAGAGCAAAAGGGACAGAGAACAAATCGCGACAAAACCGAGCTTCGTTAGCGCCTCTTCTTAATGAACAACTTGTTTAATTACACATCTGGAAAGGAACTGGTTTAGGACAGCTTTCCAATACGCTTCTTGGAAGGTGCTGCACCCAGGCAGGTCTGCTGCTGGGATATTTCCACCACCCTGCAAGCGAAGTGCAGCTGGAGCTCAGGTCCCACAGTGTGCCGGGGCACTCTTCCCACAGCAGAGCTTAAATTCTCTGCAAACATGCAATTAAAATTCTCCGATTGCACTAAAAATTGCTACAGCTTAACCTTTTGCAACAATTGTTAATGGCCACATTTTTCTCTTTCTGAGAAAAAAAAAAATAAAACAAATCTACAAGCAGCAGGGCCTGTGTCAATCTCCAGACGTGCCAGCTCAGGGCTGAGAACCAGATAGGCAGAAAAATGTTGCTCGGGGAAGGATCTGGCCGTATCTGCTCAGAACTTTCCCATGCAGAGAAATGAAATGTGGACCCCGGCACCTCGGTGTCTGGCTCCAGCCCTAAAGTGGTTTCCACTAGTTATAGAACATGCTGACAGGCTCTTCAGATAAGTAGGGCACGGCGAGGGCACTCAGGCGCTTGGCAGCCGGAGACTCGGGCGTCCTGCTTGGGTGGCTTCGGGAGCGGTTTCTGAACCCCGGTTCCATCGCCTGTGAACAATTCCTGTTCCTAAGACATCTGACCCAGAAACCCCTTTGGTAATTTAAAGCCTGTTCAAACCTCCAATCGATAGCACAGGACACTTGGAAGCCCTTGAGTCCATTACCGTAAATGTAAAGGAACAATTCACTGTTGAATCTGAACTGACTTCCACGGCTGCTCCCAGCTGCAAAAGGATCTCAAGCTACCTGCACATCTTATACTTCCTCACCACCACCCGGCACCATGGTGTCCAAATCCCTGCCCCACCAAATGGTGCGCAGTGGCCAGACCTTCAGTGGGACCCGTGGAGCTGCCGTTCTTCCCTCCTAGGGACACAGTTTCAGGGGATCTGGAGCTCTCACGTGGTGAGCCTTCCGTTCCACAACTGACAGTTGGATCCAGCGAGATCCAAAACCTCCGTGGAGCGGGCAGAAGCTGTCAGAGGGTATTCCTTCCATCCTGGTAATGCTGCTGAAATAGAAGCAGAGGCTCTTTCACACACACAAATTACGCTGTAGCATAAACATAGCCTAGAGGAATCCACTCGAATTTCAAAGCTCCGTCCCTCAGCCTCGCACACACACACACACACTCTTTCAATGACAATGAAATAAAGCCTCTGCCTGACATTAAGGCAGGGTCCACACGCGCTGTTCTGCTCTCCTCCAGGTACCTCTGCACCCAGCTGGGCAGCCCGAACCAGGGGCAGAGAACAGAGCGTGGGGCGACGTCTTCCCCCCAAAATGTCCCTGACCTGTGTCCTTGCCAGCACGTGAGGACGTCTGCTGAGTGTCAGCATCATCCCTGGTGGGTTCGGAGGCTCTGGACGGCACGGGATCTCTGTGCTGACACCGACGGCACGTGGGCACTGAGTTGAGGTGGCCTCTGACCCAACCTGGGCTCTTGTGGCCAAGCCATCACCCTGCAGAGCTGCTCCACGGCGGCTGCCGGAGGCTGCAGCATCGTTCTGCTGGATGTTAGCAAGTCATCCAGTGTTCAGGTGCCTCTTACACAGCTGTGGAGGATACGATTCAAAAGATGGTATCTTCAGAAAGCCCAAATCAGTGTGAGACAGACGGCTTGGCACACTGGGAACACGCTGTTTAAACCTTTCTTACATTTCACGGCTGCCCCAGCTGACAGCAGGGCCCTCGGTTTGGAAGCTTTTCTGTTTTCCTTTACGTTTGTGTGCGTGGGCTTTGCACGCTGGTCGGGAGGGTCTCCCCGCAGCTCACTGTGCCCCTGCTCCAGGCGGAGTGCCCAAATGTCCCGGGGGGAGAGGAAGAGGTGGCAAGGGGAGGAAGGCAGGGGATGCATCCCAGGCAGCCCCGCAGCACGGTCCGCTCCTCGGCTGTGTAAGGAACGTAATGCTCAGGGGGAAGCGGTTGAACTGGTTTCTTTCGCTGAAAAAGGTCCTGAGAAGAGCTGGAAATGTTTTTGTAGAGCAAATGTCAACAGCACAGGACTCTCCCCCCGTCGCTTTCAGCAGAGACCCAAAGCAAGGCCACGGAGAGGCACGGGAGGCGCAATTCAAGGCAGGCTATTTCAATCCCAATTCAGAATTACGCTCATATCAAGGAAACTTAATTATCTGCATTTTAGCATCTCATCTCCGATATGATTTCTCCAAACAAGCAGCAGTCTGGAAGCAGCCAGCAGATAACCCACCCAGCCCTGGTGTCTCGGGCAGGACAGCGGCACCTGGGGAGGGGGAAAGGGACCAGAGGAGCCGGGAGTGCCTGGTTGCGCAGGGATGGGCTGGACACTTGCCTTGTCCTGGGGTCAGTGCAGGAGAGGGCTGGCGGCATGGGGAGAGCATCATCCTCCGCCAGGACCCTCCGTGAGCTCAGTGGGAGCTGCTGACCCCGGGGAGCTCTGCAAAGCTCTGCAAAGATTTCACGTTTCCCAGCGAGGAGTTGGGCAACAAGCTCCTACCCGAATGTCCAAGCAAAAATAAAGCCTGGATCCCGGGTCTAGCACCTCTAGTCCTTCAGCAGAGATGGCCTCCTGGACACTCCAGAGACCAACCAGTTCTCTGAAAGTAGACTAAAAGAAGCCTGGCGATGGACACATTTCTTCACGATTTTTCACGCTAAGCCTGAACCACAAACACGTTCCTACAGCCGCATGAGGAACCCTGACCTACCTCTGGCCCCCAGTCGTACTGCAGCAGTGGCAAAGCTCCTTGTGATGACGACAGTACTAATGACTAATTCTGATAATAATTAAATGTCAAGGAGAACTTCTCATCCTGAATGATACCGCAAGTACCAGCTAACATTCTGCAGATAGACGGGACACAGGGTGGGAAGTTCACCTGTGCACCGCTCCCTGTTTTACCACTTGCCAGAGGGATGCAGAATGCCGTTGTCCTGCAGAGCCCGGCAGGAGACACAGTCCCTGGCATGGGCTTGGAGCCAGCTCTTGTCCCAGTCCTGTCCCCAGATCCTTGTAACTGAGAATAAACCAGCTCAATCTCTCTGTGCTCGTTCAGCAAGATCCTCCTCCAAGTCCTGATCCTTATGGGCTGATCTTCCCGAAATCTGCAGCATGAACACGGGTCATCTCAGACGTATTTGTATTTATTTATTTCTTTTCTAGCTGGAAAATTCAAATCAATAAATGGGAAATTGCTTATTTTGCCCTCATCCACGATGCTTCACTTGTACAGAGCTGGAATTTGGATCCACGTTATTTTTTGTAATGGGGCAAAGAGCAAGGGAATTCCTCTGAGACTTCCCTAAACCAACACGCTTCCTGAGAACAGCCGCGCAGTTTGTTTCTGTGGCCTGAGGTGCACAGCATTTCAATGGCATTATAGGGAAGGCTGCATTTTTGTGCGGCACCCTCTTAATCTCATGAAAGATCATTTCTCAAGAGCCACCACTCCCCGTCCCACTTCGGAGGTTCCTTTTCGTGTTTGTTTGCTTTTTGCAATCTCTGTCATTGTGTTCGCCAGGCACGACAACGAAGGCTGTACTGGGCAGGTGCGATGGCTTTCTGTGCAAGTCATCCTGATGCAGATGCAGCAGGTTTTTCTGAAAACTGCTCAAATAATTGAATTTTGGAGAGTCACAAGGCAAGAAGCAAACTGCTGACCGGCGGGGGATCTCTGCAGGCTGCCTTACCCAGCAAAAAGCGCAATACTGAAACTCTGGCAATTTCTTTTTTAGCAGATTGCAACAGCCGTGCAAAGCCTGCTGCACGTTTGCACTGCATCAAAAATTCACGAGTGGCAGGCTTGCTCCAAATCACTTCTTGCTGACCTGTACAGCCCCAAGTCCCCAGGCAAACACCGAATGGACGGGGTGCACCTGGGACAAGGTCCCAGCCTTCTGCGTGACCCGAGAGAGCACTGCAGGGCCCTGCTCTGTGCTGCAGTGATTTATCTGGATATCTGCTGCAGATCTGTGTGCATCTCCAGTGGGCACTGCCTAAGACCTTCATTACGACCTAAGATCTTAATTAATCCCTGGAGGTGTTCACCTGCATTCCTCCACTACAGAGGGAGCCAGGAGCAGTAACACTTCTGCTCCATGCAAGGAGATGACTGAACAAGTGTGGGACGGATCCCCAGAAGTGCGGGAGGAATTTTGCTTATTGCCCAGGTCTGGGCTCTTCCCCTGCAGTGAACGATCTGCTTGCTGTTGAACTTCCTACGGGAGGTCTCTCGGCAGGGGAGCAGCACTGGGGCAGACAACACTTTGTGGCTAAAGCAGGGCTCTTTGGCAGCAGCTCCCAGAGTCTCTCGCAACAGTTCTGTTGTGCCAAGACAGCGGTTGGCATTCCAGGTGTACTGGGGTGATACAGAGAGGGAAATTCAAACAGGTTTCTGAGCTGCCGCAGTACCAATTAGAAATAGGGTAAAGTAAACATTTTAAAATAAGTTTCCTGCAAATTCTGCATTCCTACTTTCCCAAGCAGAGAGGGACAAAAGAGCATCCTTACAAAATACTGAGTGTATTTGTGTGTGTGTGAGAGCGTGGCACCGAACTGCTTCTTGGCATTCCTGCTGGGATTCAGAGCACTGAGATCCAAACCCCTTCGCGGGGTCTTTCTGATGAACCTACATTAATTCAGTGCTCAGTAAAATAATATTTACTCTTTCACACAAATGCCATACTACTCCCGTCAAGGTATCCCAAATCAGACACCATCAGACCTGATACGAGGTGCACCACTACCTCAGAGCTGCACCCAGGGCTGGAGTGGCAGATTCTGAGTGTCCCTCCAAATCCAGGCTGTCAGTACCCCAAAACACAGAATATTTCCTTTCTGAACCTTTGTGCTACACAAAACCCAGAGGATGCATGGAACGAGTCACGAGCCAAGCACTAGAACAAGCAGGACTCACCACCCCAGCTCCCTGCCCCGTGCACGCAGGCGCTGCACGCGGTGACACCCTGCCCTGGCTGGGCTGCAGGGAGCAGCGGCATTTCCGAGGCCCTGCTCTGTGCTGCAGGGCACGGCAGAGCTGCAGCCCAGCTCTTTTCTGGCCCTCGAGCACTGGTGGAGGGAGGAGCTCACTGGTAGGAGCCCGGAGGAGCTGCTCTGCACATCTGGGTGGCACCACCCAGAGCAGCCCTGCCCTGCCTGCGCCTCTCACGTGCCTTCGGTGCGATGCTCTCCCAGCCCCGGGCTTCTCCGAAGCCTTCAGCGTGGGACAAGCACCTTGAAAACCATTTGGAGCACCCTACGGGTGCAGCTCGCTGGCAGTTTTCTTCTAACTTAGAGCAAGTCTGCATCAGGAGAGCCTCCTGACCGAAGCACGTTTGTCCATCCCGGAGTAAACGTGTGAAATGTGTGCTCTGACACATCCCCGAGCCAGAGCTCCGTGCCACGCCAGGTACCACAGAAGGGAACTGTGCTTCTCCCCCTTGTTTTATGTGAGGCCGATTTGCTCTCTGTATGCTTGCTGTGTGAGCTCCCTTTGCAACGAGGGATTAAGAAATAAAACAGAGGTAATGGGACGGGGAAATGTTCCCCGGGTCTGGCAGGTGAGAGCCGTGAACCGCGACGGTGCAGCGGGTGCAGACGAGAGGCACCAGCTGCTGACGTCCTCAGATCCTCTCGTTTGCTATCGCCTGGTACTGGGAACAGAAAACTGCAACAATCGGGGAAGCAAAAAAAAAAAAAAAAAAGCAAAGGGAAAATCAGAAGTAGGAATTTTAAACAGGAAAAGCATGGCGTCAGGACGGGCGGAAGATAACAGAGTGCTCTGCTGAACACACAAACAAACAAAAAATAACAGAGGCAAACTGGCAAAACATTCCTCTGGCTGACTTAACCGCTGCTCTGCTACAATCACAGGTCTCCAACCACCGCTGTACTCTTGTCACCGCTCCAGCATCCTTCCCTGCAGATAAATGTGAGTGGAAGGGATCTCTGCTGTTAAAGGGGCTCGGTAACAAAAGAGCAGCGAGAGAGAAATGTCAAGAGCAAGATGAGTAATGATTCCCCTCTCGTTTCATGAGGCTAATACCTCTGACCTCCCCCCGAGGTACTTTAAAACTCATTAGCACGAAGTCCCAGATAAGAGGCAGGGCACACCGCTGGTCCTGCTGGCCGGGGCTGCCCACGCCGAGCACGGTTTTCCCTTTAAAATCACGTCCAAACGTACAAGGACTGATTCCTGCCAGCACCCACGGCTGGGCCGAGTGATGGGGGCAGAAACCTTGTGCATAAAAGCCCTGAGGAGCAGCGGGGTCCGAGCGCCAAAAGGGGTCGGAAAGCCAAATCCCACGGAGGAGAAGCCGCCCAAGCCAGGCCCCTGGCTCTTCCAGTTCTGGGTTACTTCGGAAGAGTAAAATCGTCTGGAGACCTCAGCAAAGGGCTCTGAAGGGACCTGAACGCAAAGCTGAGATCCGCAGCCGTACTGGCAGCTGGGTGAGGATGGAGCCCGTGCTCTCCTGGGGGATGTGGGGTTTGTCCCAGTGACTCCAATTGTCCGGGGCAGCGTTTCCCCAACAGCTCTGCGCTCCCAGGAGATGAGGAGAGGAGTGCTGTTTATACCGCGTGCGATAACTAAACAGGATTATCTTATCTTCCCATCGGGAGCCAAATGCGGAGGGTTCCTTTGCAAAGCCCAGACGAGCCCCCTGGAAGTTTTCCCAAACATTGTTTTACACATCACTTTATCCACGGAAGTGAAAGGTCTCTCTTCAAAGAATGGGAAACCTCTCTCTTTGCTCTCCGTATCTCCGTGAGAAATCATCCCAAGTGGAGGAACCAGCAGAAGGCTGAGCTCCCTCTCCTGTCTAAAGGGGCTCCGAGAGCCACCATGTCCGCCCGTGCTGGTGACAATGAGGGGAAGCAAAGCCTGGTGTGGCAGCTGTAAAACTCCAGAGCCCGATGAGCATCCAGGAGAGGTGTTGTTGGGTGCCTGCGGTGACCAGGCAGGCAGGGCAGGCTGCTCCTCCGTACCTGATGGTTGCCACCATCCTCTGACAGCAGAGCACGTTCTCCATGGTGTTGTTGCACCTTCCCTGCAAGGCTGTTCCTCATATGAACTCGGGAAAAAATTATGACGATGCAGGGGGCACCGTAAGGGGAAAATGCGCTGGGTTATGTCAGGCTTTGGGAAGGTGCCGGGTGGTTGCTGGAACAAAGAGCCCCTGCCCCACGCACAGCACCCTGGCACCCCAGCTCATCGAGGCCTTTCGCATCCCGCATTTTCCTCGTCTCCATACTGTAGGCAGGGAGGGGAGGCCAGGAGACATCCCATCCTCTGCCTGATCATACGAGGCAGGGAAACAGCACCAGTAACAGGAAAATTGCCGCTGCCACCGACTTCTCAGGGGTTTTGGGGGGACAAATCTTCCAGACTGGCACTAATCTACCTGCACGCACGCCCCTGATTTTCCACAGACTGCAGTTCTTACGGCCACCCAGTACCTTAGCAAATCCAGTCTTCCTCTGGTGTCTCAGAAGTACTGAGAAACGTGGGAAAAAAATAGAAGAAATAGAATAGAGACCTAAGTATAATGACCAAGAGACAGGAAAAGCCATTATATACAGCAATAAAAAGACTGCTTCCCCCCATGTTCAAAACACGACCCGATTATCTTAGCAACCAGCAGAGCAGAGCAGATTTTACCACAGGAACTGTATAACCATTCCTAAAGAAACGGGAAGGGGAAAGCATTTATTCCCCTCTATATTTTATGACGTGAGAGCTGATACGAGCTGCTGAGGTGGAGGCCGCACATATACCAGCAGGGTGGGTTTCGCGCTCATTGTTTTGGCGTTCTGCTGCCTATAGGCTGCGAGGTGCTTTCCTAGCGCTGCCGTCTGAAGGGCCTGGAGCACAGGGCTGTAACAGTCTCTCTGTAGCATTCCCAAACGTTGACACGTTTGGTGCCTGTTTCGTCAAGCAAAGCTTTGCAACCTGCTCCGGAGTTGTCCAGGGCGCGCTAAATTCCTTGGTTGTTCTTGCACTTGTACGCGGTGCTTTCTGCCTGGCTTCATAAAAAACCCTTCAGGAGAAATATATAAATTTCAAAAAAAAAAGCCCACAGAAAAGCCTTTCTTGCCATATAAAGCACGCACTCAAACCCAATACCTCTGCGGTGCTCGCATTCCACGCCCGGCGCTCCAAAAAGGGTTAAACGAGATTTACGGCCCTCCGCTGCGATTACGGCAATTTAATGCTAATTCCAGAATGAGCATCTCCCCACGAGACAGACACGTTGGGAGAGCCACTCGCAGGAAGCTCTTCGGGCAAAACGTTCCATGTGCTGGTAATTAGGGTCACTGCCTCCTCGGCGCACCGATCCTTATCGAGGACGGCGCGGCGGCAACACCCGGCCACCCCGGGAGGGCTCGAGGGAGACACCGCTGGGTGAGGGTCCCCGGAGAACCACGTCCCGTTCAAGTCCATACAATTTCTTATTCCAGCTTTCTATTGCTGAAGGTCCGCGGCAGAAGACCTCCGACAAAGCCAGGCTTTGCTCAGGCTGGTTGTTTGCTTTCTGCTCGAGCCGGGCAGCGCGAACAGCTTCGCTTTCTGCCTGCCACTCTCTGAAATGCTTGGGTGACAAACATGGCAGGAGGAGGCTTCAGCCTAAACAAGAACCCGTTCTCATTGCGTTTTCGCCCTTTTATTTCCCTGCAAGGTTTCTGCTCATGGAGGGCTTCATAAAATGTCACCGCACGGCTCCAATCCGGGGCCCCCACTACCTGCCAGCTCTCCGAGCACGAAAGTCTAAGTCCGAACGGCCAGCAGCGGAATAATGAATGACTTATCTTTGCTGTTGAGGCAGAACCGTATTAGCCATTACTAGCTCCGGCCTCAGACTCTTTGACTGGGTTCCAGCTGTAAACATTCAACAGGAAGAGGTTAATTTTTTGATTCGGTTAATATAAATACTGAAAGGTTCCTTACTTCGCTGTCCCACATCACTGCAACATACATGCTGTAATTAGAAGCATATTTTTGTGATTTCAAGGTATATTTTGCCAAACCAACAAAAAGCATCAAACTCCGAGGTTTATGCCAAAAATACCCACTGTATAATTTATGCCAAATCAACAAAAGTCTTCTTTTGTCCTTCCCAAACCACACTAAAGAGCAGCCTGGTAAGAAGTCCAAATGTTAAAGTTCAAAACCAGTCCTCCGTTGCACCGCGTACAAGATAGGGAGGAATTACAAACCCGACTGATGCAGCCCTGACATTCCTGCCAGAGGTCAGTTAGCATCCTAGGGACCGGTGTCTCTCTCTAACCCTGCTTATTCCCCCCGCACCCGTACGCTTCTCCCTCGCTCCATTTTCATTCTCCCGGAGCTTGCTGAGCAGCTGGAGCGCGGAGGCAGCGAGCCATGTGCTTGCAGTAAACTTTGAGAGCACGGCCGGCGAGGAGCACACGGGCAGGTACCCTGCAAAGCCAAGAGGGCTCGCGGGGACGGCGTGGGCAGCGGCGCAAGACGCACAAAAACTGGGCAGAGCTAAATTATGAACAGCGCCATAAAAAGGGGGAAAAAGAAAAGACGAGGAGAGCATTTTGGTGGTAATTAAGCCTTTCCTTTCCCCGACTTGAAGAGAAATTTTAATTAGAAGTTGAAGCATTTGGTTTTAATTCAGCCCGACGCACAAATGGTTTATTTCCACACAGCCTATTTTCGTAGGCTATGAAGCAGCCTGCAACTAGGAAGCCATTACAGGCAGTGATTACAGCTTCTCCACGCCGTTATTATACTGCTGGAAATCGGGGCAGAATGGATTCGCTTACATTTCTCCCTGCACATTAGGGTGGATCCATGTGCAATTAATTAGACGGGCTTGGTACAGACAATTAACAAACATTTTTTATTTATTTTTTTACTTTTTTTTTTTTTTTTAGGAAAAAACGGAGGAATTCGGTAGCCTTTACGTATTCGGCATAGATATTAGAAAATGGCACGTTGCCAGGGCGCGCAGCTTTGATGAGAATTTACTTTAGAACATCTGCTGGGTCTGTAACTAACTGCACCCCGACTGGATGTTGTTTGGATGAGCCTTAGACAATAATGTGCAATCTGGCACCGGCGGGGAGCGAGTGATTCATTGCCATAGGAACCACTAATGCAAAGGTTCCCTTCAAGAATAATTCCTTATTTACAGACGCACCGAGGGCGCTCCGAAGCTACTTGAAGAGGGCCAGAAATTGAATGGCGTTTTCCCTTTCGAATGCAAGGCTCGGATTTGCACGCCCTGCTTGCTGTTGGCTTTGGCCGGCTCTTGGCAGAGCCCCCGGACCCCCAGCCCGTGCCCTGGGGAGGCGCGAGCGGGGTGCGCGCCTTGCAGCGGGCGGTGACGGTGCTGAAACGAGGGGCCCTGAAAGCCAAGAATGGAGAAACCAAATTATTTGAAGAATTTCTTGAGTTGCTTGGGCCAATGCACGTGAGGCAGAGCTCCGTCTGTAACTGCACCCGACAGGTCTGCTTGAATGGAGGCACGAACTGCAGCAGCAGCAACACCAAAGCCATCACAGCCAACGTTTTGGGGCCAGGTGGAATATCACAGGCGTTTCCAAACCCACTTCCCATTACAAGGGGGGTTTGGTCACCTCTGCAAAAGCTTTACCTCCGCCGAGGGTGTTGTGCTTGGAAGCTCTCAGGACGGAGCTCAATGAGGGAGAAACACCACAAGAGCCAAAGGGGCTTCCAAGGCACAGGTGGGGGCCCTGCGCACCCCGCGGCCCCGCGGCTCCGGCTGATTTGGCAGGGCGGAGGGGCTGCTGGCTCCAGAAGCCAAGGCAAGGCTCCTTGAGCAGGTTCGGAGCTCGGCGGGGGCCAGGAGCCGTACCCGGCGGTGGGAGCAGCGCTGGCTGCACAGAGAAACCGTCCAGGAGACGGCAGCTGGGGAGCGAGCCTGGACGATCTTATCATCTTCCAGCCATTTTTTTTTTTTTTTGCAAAAATTTCTGATTCATTTCCTGCAGGCTACTGTCAGAGAGAGGGTACGGGGCTAGCTGGGCCACATCCCAGATCCCGGCTGTGTTCCGAAATACTTAGCTTATCTCTCTGTGTCATGGAGCTGTGATTACATAGCTTGAGGGCCTAAAAATATTGCCAAAAGCTTTAGAAAGAGAGGCGCGGGGTGAGTTTGTTGTTGTTGTTTGTAGCCACACCGATAGATGGGAACGACCAGACAGAAGAGCATTGGGGTAGGACCCTACTGGCTGCGGAAAATCATGGCAAAGCATCATTGCTGCCTGGCAGGGGCCCTTCTCACCATTCCCTTTGGGTGCTGAGCCGCTTGCTGCCAGCCCCGAGGGCTGGGTGCTCACAGCAGGGGCACCCCAGGGCCCTCCTGCCCTGGGGGTCGGCACCGAGCTGAGGGAGATGGGCATGGGGCAGCACAAAGGGGGGAACCCAAAGCATTCACCGAGCAAAGGCACGGCTGGGGCCGCTGCCATCCCCGTGATGAAGCCAGGAGCCCGCTCGGAGCCGAAACGTGAATTTGAGCGCTAGCAGCAGGGAAGTGCTGAACTGCAGCAGGGGTGACCTTTCGTGTTACCTCCAGCGCTATTTAGACTGGCTGAGCTTCCCTGGCCCAGCAGCAATCACACAGTCTCCATCTGCCCACTCCAAATTAGAGTTATAGCGTGTGCTGCCGATGCAGTCTCTTGGGTTTGTTTTTTTTTCTTGCAATCTTGACTTCATCCCAGCAAGGGCTCCTGTCTCTAACTAGCCGCTGTCAAAACAACTCCAGCGGGGAGATAAGGGAGAGAAGACTTTGAAGAGGCTCCTTCCTGCAAGCTGCTTGCTATCTGCCCAAGACATTTGTCAGCATCCCCTAGGAAGGGCAGCAGACGCGGGAAGCCAGGAACCGTTCCCCCCAAACCCCCAGTCACATCACAACCAGCATTTAGAAAGGCTCGCGAATCCCAGATAAAACGCGAGCGATTAGCGTCTCGAAGAAACCTCTGCTTTCCATCACCAGCCGTGGCCGTTTCCCATCAGGACAGATATTCATTCATGGAAGGACAAATATTTCTGTCCATTTTTCCCAGCTTTCTTGCCTCTCCGCTCTTCACAGCCACCTTTCTCCTGATTTAAATTAGGCTGTGGCTTTGGAGCATGCCCAAATCCACCCCCAAGAGAAAATAAGATTAGAAAAGGGATGTGATTCATTTGGGAGCTTCCCCTTTCTTACGTGTCGCTTCGGAGCGAAGCATCGTCAGACAAAAGCCCCCAGTCGACAACAGCCCCGTTGGTCACACGAGGACCCCGTGCAGGACCCGTCCCGCTTCCCTGTGCCGGCACCGCCGCTCGCCCCGCTCGGTGGCACGGCATCGCCAGGGCTTCCCCCTGCTCCCAGCCGGGCCTGGGCTCTGCATTGCCCCTTTCTGATAAGCGGATTGTGCCCGAACCGAACCAGTTCCAGCCATTTCCATGCCTCTTGGCATCAGTACGAGGCTTGTTTGGGCGTTCATCGATCGCTGCCAGCCCGCGGTACGGCTCGCGTGCGGCGGCGCTGCCCACGGAGCTCACGCAGCGCTGCTGTGCTTCTCCCAGTGGCTAAGGGGATTTTTAGTTTATTTTTACACAGCAAACCACATGTTTTGAGCACCGATTTTCAAGTCTCGACCTGCGTAACAAGGGGATTTGGAAACATTTGCATCCCGGGGTTCTCGGTACTGATGAACATGAGGAGCCCGCAAAGCAGGCGGAACGCGGAGCGTTAGTTCACACCTCGCTCCTTGGGTATTTGATGGCCTTGAGCTGAAAATCCTCCCCTGCTGCTTGCTCCAAGGCAGGGGTAACGGCAGTGCTGCCAGGTCTTGCTCCCTTCGCTAACCCAGCATCTCCTCCGAGGGCTCCCTGCTGGGATGCCGTCCCCGGGGCCAGCAGCAGCCACCGCTCCCCAGCCCACCCTGCACCCCGCAGGGAAACCAAAAACCCGGCACCATCCCCGAGCCCCCGGCACCAAACATGCACCAGCCCCTGGGGGCTGGTGGAGCGGAGCAGTGCCGCTGCAGGGAGCTCACCAGGCCGGGAGCTCAGCGGCAGGGACAGGACGGAGGGGTTGCAGCTCCCGAGCCCCGCGGCCCCGGCATTTCCTGCAACGGGAACAGCTCCGCCAGAAGAGCCATTACTCGCTTAAAAACCGGGCAAACAAAACACTGGAGTAAGAGCTATTAAACAAAATACCCAAGTCTGCAGAGAACAAAAAAGCCCGCAGCACTGAGCGACTTTCTTTCGCCGCAGCCCATTGTTCAGCGGAGGCTTCTGTCCCTTTCCCATGCCAGTGAGATTTGCCTGGTGCCGGCCAGTTCTTTATCCCACTGCGCAATTAATACAGCTTCCCGCAGATAAACACGGGCTTGTTTAACTGTGTCTCTTGATAGGTCCCAGTAAGGCCTGATAACGCGGATGGTCGGATGTTGTCAGGACGAAGGAGTCAGACATGCTGGCAACAACCTTTTCCCTTTCAAAGCACACATGTTTAGAAAAGCGAGGGCTGCGGCTGCTCGCGGCGAGGCACGGCTGAACCCTCGCAGCTCAGCCCGGAGCCTGCCTGGCCCCGCAGGGCAGCGCTGCCCGTGCCCAACGCCTGGCGATGACAAAGTCCCGAGGCACGGGATGTGTTATAAAGCACGAGCTAAAACCCTCGTGCTCGGACTTCTACTATTGCTAACGGCATCAGAGTGAAAGCTAAAAATAATCGAGTTATTTTCTATTTCCCTTCTGGTTTTCAACCCCCAGCGTGTGTTTATGTCAGCTTTCCAAAGGTCTCCACCGATCACAAGGATCACCAGCCCTGGTTTCTTAATTTAGTAACTTTTTATCTTAAAACCCCTTTGACTGGATTGCGGAGGAATCTCGGCACTCATTAAAAACAAACTAATTATCTGTGGCGAGACCTGGGCCCAGGACAGTGACAGTGCCACAGCAGCGGCAAAAGCCGTGTGGAAATGGTCCCTTGGTGTGCGGGGCTGCACCACGGTCCTGGCCGCTGGGTGCTGGATTTCAGGATGTGTCCTGCCTCCCCCAAGAGCTGGATTTGGGGACAGCTGGCTTTGGGGTCACCCCCTGGCACCACACACCACACGATGCTTACCCCACTGCCAAAGGACGGCGTGGAGGGGGCCAGCCAGCTCTGCCCCACGCAGTGCAGGCTGTGGGACCCCTCTATCGATGGATAACGAAGGATTTGAGGGCGCCTCGCTGACGCTGCTTTGGGGCCTCTCCCCCCACCCCCTTCAGGGGTCCCGTACTCCTCCCACATCCCTTCGTGCCCGAGGCCGGGTTATCTCCCCTGCCCTACGGCCACCCCGCTCCAAGCACTCCTATCTCCCGGCTCCTCCTCTCCCCTGCCGCAGACATCCCTTCCTTTCCCATCTCTCTCTTGGAAACTCGCCATTCTTTCCATATTCCCTCTTTTCTTCCTTCCTGCTCGGCTGCAGATACCGCCTCCCTGCCCCGAAGGATCGGTCCCTTATCTGTGGGGCAGGATACGGGGGGGAGCCCGTAGCGATACCGCCGTCCCCACGCCAGCACGCCCGGCCAGCCTCCCCCCTCTGCCTGCGGGACGGCGCCCGTGGGTTGCCGTGGGGTCCCCCCAGGGCCGTGACACACCAGCTGGTCCCTTCCTGGCCCGGGGGGAGGCTCCCCCGACCCTGCACGGCAGCAGCGAAACCTCACCCCGGTTCAGCCGAGGTCTTCGGCCCCGTGTGCGTGAGCCGCAGGCGATGGTCGGAGGGCAGCACGGCACGAGGAGCTCCCCGAGCACCGTGGAGCCCAGTTACAGGGGTAGGGCTCGTGTCAGGGCTTCTGCAACGCTACGTGAATCGAGGGGAGTGTGGCTTAAGCGAAGAACGAATCGCCGACTGACCACTGTCGGCCTTCCCAAGCCACTAGCACGTGCACGGCGACACTCGGCACGGCGTTAGCCAGGGACCCTGCCTTCGCCTGCCAGATGGCCTCGCACGAGCCTGATCCTCCCTTGACAGCCAGGGCGCGGGCGGAGGAGCGGAGTACAAAGCGCAGAGCCTGCCTTGGAAGCACAGCTGCCTGCCGCGCGGCTCGGCGCGCCTTCGCCCAGATTGCGCCGACATCCCAACGCGGAGAGGATCCTTTGATTCTGCTGAGCAGTGAAGGATGGCTTGGGGCTCCCTTCTGCGCTCCTCCCGACGAAAAGCAGAGCCGAGCCGGGGCAGGCGATGGTCTGGTCTCACTTGAAAGCACCTGCCGAGCCCCCAGCCTGGCTTCACCAGCCGGGCGGTGCTGACCATCTGTAGGCATCGATATCGTGAATACCCCACAGAAAGCATAAATCTTCCCAAGCACCATGGCCGCGTTCGCCTCTCCCTGCAATGACTGCTGTGGTTGTACCCCTCCTTGCACCCCAAAGCACCAAATGTCTCCTATAAGGCCCCGCATTGCCCCTACGGTTCCTTTCCTTGAGGACTGAGGGTGGTCAGTGGGGGCCGGCCAGGGGGCACCGCGCTCCCGCAGCGTATTTACGAGGAAGTCGTTACGAGGGAGGCGGGGAAGAGGGGCTGGGGACGCTGAGAGAGCCCTTTCATCGATCAGGCTATTTTTAGCAAACAAATTTCCCTTAATGGGTTTATGGTTGCAGCGAGAGGAGCAGCTGGTGCCAATGTTTACAGCTCGGAGTCACGTCACGGAGGATCTCGGGGCGGTGGGAAGCCTTGTGGGCCCGGGACGGTTGTCCCACTGGGCAGCGTTTGCCCCAGGGTGTGCCGGGCTGTGAGGCTTTGCGCCGAGGAACCAAAGCCTCCAGCAAACAGCAGCAGTCCCTCAGCCCCCGGTGGATGCCAGCGTCTGCCTGCTGGGTGAGCTGGAGCTGCACGCCTCCCTAAAGCACTCCTGGCCACAGGCAAAGAGGAGACGGAGAAGGGTAAAGGCAGGATTTCAGTAGCTGCTGTGCTACCAGAAGGAAACACGTGTCTTGGTGATGATGTGGAATGCATTTGTGCAGCACGTGGGGAGTGAATTCCTCATCTTGGTCATCTCTGGATGTTTTCCCCAGACAAACTCAGTTCCTGGGGAAGGTTCAGCAGCCCTGGGGGGGCTCCAGCCTGCCTGCTGGCCCCTGTCGCCTTGCCCAGGGCCGGGGGCCGGCACATCCCTGCCCTGCACTGGAGCAGGGGGCACAGGGAGGGACAAGCCACATGGGCATCCAGTGGCTACTTCCCTGCTCACACCTCAGCCGAGCCCACAGCACCCGGAGCTGCCCCAAACCCCATCTCCACCAGGGATCAGGCCCCAAAAAACACGGGCGAGCCTGGGCTGCAGGAAACCGAGCACACTTTTGGCCCCCTCCCGCCGAGTTTGTCTTTCCAGCTCAGCATCCACAAAGCAGCCAGTAATCAACGGTCAAGCAGAAAAACTTAAAAAAGCAATTCTGAAAAAAAAAAAATAATAATAACAAAATCGGTTTTGCAAAGATTTTGTCCGGTTTGGGTTTTTTTTTTCAGCACGTGGACGTGGCCCAACCTGCACGCGGGGCGCTCGGCTCTGCTGGCCTCTGGTGTAGAAGCCGGGGTCAGATTTCTGCACGTCTCCTCCGTCTTCTGAGGGCACAATTCCACTCGCTAACGTGGGACGGTCACACCCCGGCAGCTTGCAGGATTAGCTCAACAATTCTCATGTTCTGATTGTTAAGAAAGCCAGCCCTCTGGGAGAAGTCTTCCTGAAAGACCACTCGAGAAGCACGCAGGATGAACAGAAATAGAGAGGGACAACGCGGGAGAGGTCAGCCATTCCAGGAAAAAAAAACAATGTAAAAACAGAGAAGGAAAGGACAGAAATGATGCTGGCCGTTGCTGACTATCTCCCTGTAATGGCATGGGGTGAGGCACTTTCAGTGGGCTTGTGCATTTTTGGGCAAGTTGAGGATCTGAGTCACCGCTTTCCAAATCCTCCTGCTCACCCCAGCCCATCAGGGCATGCAAAATCTCTGAATGGACCCAAACGGCTCCATAATCAACATCTGGCTCCAATCAGCAGCCCGATGGTCATGCTTTAACAATGTTTGTTCCAAACTAAATCTTTAACTAAACATTTTCTGAAAAGGGGTTTTGATAGCGGAGCTGCAATAGCGGAGAGGCTGCCCGTGTTTGTTTTTACTCGAGATCCCAGTTCTCTGGGGTTTAACTCATCCTCACACATCCTTTGGGGACCAAACTTTGGTGAAGCAGAAGAGATTTCGGCCATTCCAAGAACTTTTCAGGAAGGCATGGCCGGGGATTTTAACCTGCCAACCGAAACGGGCACAGCACTGGAGTAGATGCTTGCAGGCATCGTACCTGGGTGCCCCCTTCTCCGTGCCCAGGACAGACAGGGCGAGAAAAACTACCACAAGGCTGATCCAGGATCAATAGCAGGACAACGTCTTTAAATAATGACGAAGGCCAGGTGGAATTTGCATGGCGGGATGTTTGCAGGGACGTACCAGACACAAATCTGCCCTGGCTGGCGCATGGCCGAGGGATGTCCCCAGGCAGGCACCCCCGAGCCCACCCCGCCTCCCCGCGGTGCTGCCCTGAGGACAGCAGCGGAGCCACGTCACCGGCACGCCGCCGATTCCCCGTCCCAAGCCAACGCTATCATCTGCAGAGGGCAATTACCAGCCCGCCGAAGATTACAGACCTCTGCGGAAGAGACACCCAGTCTCCGGCGCTCGTAGGGCTACAAGCCACAGTCAAGACCGGACTCGCCCAGCACCCGGGCTGCAAACCCTCCGCACGAGGCCAAGTTCTCACCCCGTCTAGACAGAGCAGGCAGAGCGGCGCGGGGCTTGCTCCGGCCTGGGGAAAGGCGGCTGGCCCCAGAGTGAGCCTGCGGGAAGAGCGCCCGGCTCGCTGGGCACGAGCCCGCTCCTGGAGCTCGGAGGGTTTGTGGCTGTCACGCGGGGTGTGATTTGCTCGATTCCCAGCCTGCAGGACCGGGAAGCGAGCAGGCACAGGCACAGCACCCACCTGGCAGCCAGGAGCAGTGGGCTCGGCCTCCGAACCGGCGTGGCTCAGCCACCTCTGCTGTCCCCGGTCACAGAGGGGACGCCAGCGCTTCCCTCGCTTCCCACGGCACTGCCAAACACGCTGGGGACACACGAGAAGGGCTAAATCTCAGACAGTCGCCAGCAGAGCGCATGGGGACAGGTTCCCGGGGTGGGGCAGTGCCCAGCTGGACAATTACCCACTGCTGGAGACCGCTGCCCTGCCCCGGCACAGCCCCAGGACCGAGCACCAGCAGCATCGAGCGCTGAGGACCACGAGGCCAGCGCTGCCCGGGGTGATGCACCCGTGGCTCACCTACTCACACAGGCACACCTTTTTGTGCCTTGACTTGTGATTTTTCTTCAAAACCGTCCCTTTCCTCCCCGGGAGATGTTTCTTTGCTTTGCTTGCAGAAAGGCCACTTTGGAAAACGAGGCAGATGTGGGGTCTGATTCCCATTTAGGACAGAGGGCCCCTTTTCCCCGCTCCGGCACGGCATAAAGGCTTAAATGCAAATGGGAACCAGGCCCTTGAAGGTCTCACTTTGAACAGGTTATATTCTTACCACTTTAAACAAACTTTCAGGAGAGGGGGGCAACTGACTTTTAACCAGTACAATATGCCTGGGGCTGATTTCTCAGGCCTGATCTTTCGCTCGTTCCGGAGGCTCAGCCATCACCCGGCTCCTGACACCCTGGGCACTGCTGGGGAAGAGCAGAAGGGAAGGGTCGGGCAACACAGAAAGCTTTTTTTATGGAATAAATATAAAGATACTGTACATGAACAAAAATGAAGCGTGTTCCGCGGAGGATTTTAAAGCTTCCAAAAATATTCCCTCAGCCCTTGCCAAAGGTAATAGAGCCAGACTTTCCATGGAAAGCATCATTGTGTGCGGTGGGGTTCAAGGAGGTCGCTCTGCTTGAAGTGCACAAACAGCCAGCACCCTGTCCTGTCCCTCCTCTCCGCACACGAGGAACAAGTGGCCTTTTTTTAAAAAAAAAAAATATGAAAACAACCTTCTTCCCTCAGAGGTGGTATAGAATTCACGCTGGTTGTGCAGCAGTAGCAAGCCGGAGCCTGTGCTCACAAGAAACCCCCTTACGAGGACTTTGACGCTGTTTATGGAAAGCCTGGACATCAACGGCTCAGCTCAGGGGGTTCTGCATTTTTGGAGGCTTTTCTGAGCCCTGCTTTCTGCCCCCGTCCCCAGCGCAGCGGCTGTGACGGAGGCTGGAGGAGGTAGGTGGGAACGGCGCTGATGAGACGTTGCTGCTAACACGGGCGTTACTGCACGCTTCTCGGAGGGCTGGAAAATAACCCTCCTTTCTAACGTCGCTGCCTTCCACCTAATTATCCCCAAAGCCTCGACTTGTAAACACCTGACCTAATTCTTTCCATGGGCAGTTTTTAATAACAGAAATTCTTCAAATGTGTCTTTATGATGCATCACGCCGTGTTACCTTGTAAATACCCCGCGCGCCCAGCCAGCGTTTTACAGCGCAGCGAGAGAAAGACACTGAGTCACCGAATGGTCGGCGCTGGGGAGAGGCGATAGAGCGGGGCTGGAGGAGCGGAGTGCTGCTGCTGCTGCTGCTCGGGCAGAGCCCCCACTGCAGCCCACGGCAGAGCCGCGGCGGAGGAAGGAAGGTCCTTGGGTCCTGTCCCAAGAACAATGCCGTGCGCTTGTGTATTTCCTTTCCCTTCTGGATCGCAAAGCCTGCTGCAAATATACAAACACGTTTCTACAAACGAAGCCGTAAAACATGCTCGGCACTTCGGTAGGCGTGGGGTGTGGGAGTAGAAATGAGGGGTGCCCGAGCTTCCTTTGCATGGCACCTCCGTGCCCCGGGCTGGACACGAGCTCGTCGCAGCGCCACATCAGGGGGGGCTCCGGGGCGAAACCTGGCAGGACACGAGCACGTTTCCCTGGCAGGACACGAGCACGTTGCCCCGCAGCAGCACCGCACGCCACCAGAAGAGGTAGGAGAGGAGCCGGGATCACCCCACCTCCCCGCCTCGTACTCCATCCCGCGCCTTATCTCGGCGCTGCTTTTGCAAATCCGCCCTATTTGCATGGTGCATTTGTTTATGTTTGTATGCGGCCGTGCCCAGACCTGGAGCCGTTTGGGCAGCGCTCTTACACCTAAATGAGCAAATTCGCCGCCCGACCGCAGTGGCTGGGCTGGGCCCTGGCCCCGTGGAAGCCGCCGCCGTGACCCGGAGCCCCGCGGGACCGAGGGGCCGGCCGGCAGCGAGGGAGATGCGCCGGGCTGGCTGGAGGGAGGCAGCTCAGAAGCAGGCCTGGAGAAAGAGTTGCCGAAAGCGTTGCAACATGATAGAAGCTCTGCAGGCCTTTGATCTCCGAGCTGTTCTTGAACTGTCACTTTAATGATGTGTCAAAGACTAAAAAGAGTTGAGATTAAGAATACTGGAGCCTGGGGAGAAGGAGAGGGCCATTTTAAGCCCTCGGGGGCTTCGCCGGGTTTCTGGAAGCTTTTAGATCCTCGCTGCGTACTGTGCGCCAGCGTATAGCTGAAAAGCAGGTCACGTTTTCGAAGTCCTGCCCCACGGTTTGCCTTATGAAAAGCCTGCGTGCTCCCCGCGTGGGCAGATCCGTACCTGCCCCAAACGTGCACGTGCACGCTCCGCTCCAGCAGGTTTTTTCGCACAAAAGGCCAAAGCGGGCTGTTCTGCCGAGTCTCTCTGCGGGATGCTCTCCCCCTTTTAACCCGTCCCAAAAGCAACCCCGTGGCTGAGTTACAGAGCTACGGCGCTAGCTGGGAAATAGGTGGGTCTCCCCTAAAATAGGTGGGTCTCCCCTAAAATAGGTGGGTCTCCC